>NC_041720.1:640694-847223 GCF_900700375.1 Denticeps clupeoides | reverse complement strand
GGAGACGAGGACGGGGGGGACATCATGAGGGACACGTCTCAGATAACTCAGGACTCAGATAACTCAGGACTACTGTAACTCTCTCCTGGCAGCAGCCTCTGCAGTCACCATAAAACCACTCCAGATGGTCCAAAATATGGCAGCCCGTCTCATCCTCAATCAGCCAATATACACACGTTACATCATCATGGGTGTATACATCAACACAATACTACCTAGCTACACTCCTGCACAGAAGCTACAATACTACCTCCTACATCAACACAATACTACCTAGCTACACTCCTGCACAGAAGCTACAATACTACCTCCTACATCAACACACTACTACCTAGCTACACTCCTGCACAGAAGCTACAATACTACCTCCTACATAAACACAATACTACCTAGCTACACCCCTGCACAGAAGCTACAATACTACCTCCTACATCAACACAATACTACCTAGCTACACTCCTGCACAGAAGCTACAATACTACCTCCTACATCCACACTACTACCTAGCTACACTCCTGCACAGAAGCTACAATACTACCTCCTACATCAACACATACTACCTAGCTACACTCCTGCACAGAAGCTACAATACTACCTCCTACATCACACTACTACCTAGCTACACTCCTGCACAGAAGCTACAATACTACCTCCTACATCAACACACTACTACCTAGCTACACTCCTGCACAGAAGCTACAATACTACCTCCTACATCAACACACTACTACCTAGCTACACTCCTGCACAGAAGCTACAATACTACCTCCTACATCAACACAATACTACCTAGCTACACCCTGCACAGAAGCTGCAATACTACCTCCTACATCAACACAATACTACCTAGCTACACTCCTGCACAGAAGCTACAATACTACCTCCTACATCACACTACTACCTAGCTACACTCCTGCACAGAAGCTACAATACTACCTCCTACATCAACACACTACTACCTAGCTACACTCCTGCACAGAAGCTACAATACTACCTCCTACATCAACACACTACTACCTAGCTACACTCCTGCAGAAGCTACAATACTACCTCCTACATCAACACACTACTACCTAGCTACACTCCTGCACAGAAGCTACAATACTACCTCCTACCAACACAATACTACCTAGCTACACTCCTGCTCTTGTTCAACCCTCTGTTCAAAAAATATTACAGACAAATCTAACACTTACACACGCACATGCGTACACATTGCACAAACAATACAAAAAATGTATAAATACATTATAATTTTTCTTCGTCTAGCACCTAACAATCCGAGCATGCTCTTCATTGACAAGTCTGAGCCTTATCAGGGCTCTTAGTTTGTAAACTCAATATTCTATAGAAATCGAACGAGAATTGCTGGTGTCTTCCTATTGTAAGTCGCTTTGGATAAAAGCGTCTGCTAAATAAAGTAAAGTAAAGATAACAAAAAAAATGATAGAAACCACGACGTACCAGCGGCGCGAGCGAGACCTCCTCCTCCGCCGTCCCCTTCAGCTTGTCCCTGCCGGACTCGGCGGCGCGGGAGGACGAGACGCGGGCGAGGAGAGCGGGTGGCTGGCCGCGCGAGCGAGAGCGGCTGCGGCGCCGCGACGGCGAGCGGGAACGAGAGCGACCCGACGTCTGGCGGAACGAAACGTTGCTCTGCACAGACGACAAAAACAACGTGGAAAACACATGACTACATATATGCGTATATATACACACACACACACACCATACGTTCACACACACACACACACACACAACATACGTTCACACACACACACACACACACAACATACGTTCACACACACACACACAACATACACACACGTCCCGCTACCTTGATGTCGGTCTCCTTCAGGTCCAGCTCCGTGCCGTCTTTGTAGATGACAGTGTACAGCTGGCTGTCGGGGTCGTAGGTCAGCACCTTGACCTCGTAGTAGAGGTTACTCCCGGGCCAGCGGCCCATCACCACGTCCCCTTTCTGGAACCTGCTGCTCGGCATCCTCGTTCACCTGCACACACGGAACGCTCGTATTCCCGTTCTATCCCGGTTTCCCACAAACTAAACTAAACGTTTATCTCATGTTCCAAAAAAAGAAACAAATCCGCCACTTTTCCAGGTTTTAACGGCCGTAAGAAGCCGGATTTGTCTACCAGGTGGACGTTCAGCGCGGAAATACGAGCGGAGAGAGACAGGAACGTGGACGCCGCGCGGTGAATGAGTTTTGGGGACGTCAGCAGGTCTCTGTGGGCCGTCGGGGGGACACGAGCGTCACAGAGAACTGCTGACACGCCCGTCCTGGTTCCACATGGAGCTCTTTCCATGACACACACACACACACACACACACACAACTACGTATACACGGAACATACATACATACCCACACAAAACTACACACACAAGTACACACATCTATGTACAGTTTAAACATACATACACAAACTCACACAACTAAATACCCACACCCAACTACACACACAACTAGGTACACATGGAACATACACGCACCCACACACAACTACGTATACACGGAACATACATACATACCCACACAAAACTACACACACAAACACACATCTATGTACAGTTCAAACATACATACACAAACTCACACAACTAAATACCCACACCCACAACTACACACACAACTAGGTACACATGGAACATACACGCACCCACACACAACTACGTATACACGGAACATACATACATACCCACACAAAACTACACACACAAGTACACACATCTATGTACAGTTTAAACATACATACACAAACTCACACAACTAAATACCCACACCCACAACTACACACACAACTAGGTACACATGGAACATACACGCACCCACACACAACTACGTATACACGGAACATACATACATACCCACACAAAACTACACACACAAGTACACACATCTATGTACAGTTTAAACATACATACACAAACTCACACAACTAAATACCCACACCCACAACTACACACACAACTAGGTACACATGGAACATACACGCACCCACACACAACTACACACACAAGTACACACATCTATGTACAGTTTAAACATACATACACAAACTCACACAACTAAATACCCACACCCACAACTACACACACAACTAGGTACACATGGAACATACACGCACCCACACACAACTACGTATACACGGAACATACATACATACCCACACAAAACTACACACACAAGTACACACATCTATGTACAGTTTAAACATACATACACAAACTCACACAACTAAATACCCACACCCACAACTACACACAACTAGGTACACATGGAACATACAC
The DNA here is from genome assembly GCF_900700375.1 of Denticeps clupeoides. Classification (NCBI taxonomy): domain Eukaryota; kingdom Metazoa; phylum Chordata; class Actinopteri; order Clupeiformes; family Denticipitidae; genus Denticeps; species Denticeps clupeoides. Next base: position 843,917 of record NC_041720.1, on the reverse strand, counting down.
GCACCCACACACAACTACGTATACACGGAACATACATACCTACCCACACAAAACTACACACACAAGTACACACTATGTACAGTTTAAACATACATACACAAACTCACACAACTAAATACACACACACACAACTACACACACAACTAGGTACACATGGAACATACACGCACCCACACACAACTACGTATACACGGAACATACATACATACCCACACAAAACTACACACACACACACACACACACACACACATCTACGTACAGTTGAAACATACATACACACACACACTCACACAACTAAATACCCACACACAACATACACAAGGAACCCACACACCCACAACTACACACACACGCAACTAGGTACACATGGAACATACACGCACCCACACACAACTACGTATACATGGAACATACATACATACCCACACAAAACTACACACACACACACACATCTACGTACAGTTGAAACATACATACACACTCACACAACCAAATACCCACAAACAACTACGTACACACGGAACCCACACACACACAACTACACACACATTAATACACACACACAACTATACACACACAACTAACACATGGAACATACACGCACCCACACACAACGCAAATCCATTTACATTTACAGCATTTACCAGGCGCCCTTATCCAGAGCGACTTACAGTCAGTAGTTACTGGGACAGTCCCCACCTGGAGACACTCAGGGTAGTAAGTGTCCCCACTTACTACACAATGGTAGTAAGTGGGGTTTGAACCTGGGTCTCCTGGTTCAGAGGCAAGTGTGTTACCCACTAGGCTTCTACCACCGTAACCACCCAGACACACACACACAAAAATACGTACACACAGAATCCAGACACACACACACACAAAACTTCATACAGGCAGAACAACAACACACACACACAACTACGTACACACGGTTCATAAACACACAGACACAAACAAATAAATCCACGTGGAATCCACACACACAGACACACTACTAGAGATGATCAGCGTCTTATTTCCATGTTCGGGGTTAAATGACGCGGGTTTGAAACTGAGCGGAGCTTCGATTTGACGGCGTTTATAAACGGTCCGAAAACCAGACGTACGTCTGCTCAAAAATTCACGAAAATTAAAGTATTATGCTAATAATTTAAATTCTTTTCTTTTTTTTTGTGGAAAACGTGTAAGCTGCAGGCTGAACTACGGTGAATAAAAGGTGGATAAAAGGCGGCGCGAAGCTCCTCTTCTCCTTTAACAGCGGCGGCCATGGAGGGAAAACGTCATTTATTCAAACGTCCTCCTCGGCTACGTCAAGAAATCGCGGACTTTAAAAAAAAAAAAAAGATAAAAACGAGTTTATAATCCGGACCACCTGGCTTTTTTTTTTAGCAGAACTCCACGTGAAAGTATAACGGGAGAATAAAGGCGGCGGGAGAACAGCGCCAACACGCCGCGTTTGTAGACGGGAAAGAGCGCGGCTCCTCCGGGCCGCCGGGCGCCCGGACGGGCGGCAGCGCACCTACCTGAAGCGCGGAGAGGAGACACGTCGTCCGTGGGAAGCGCGGCCGCCTTCGACGCGTTGTTTATTTACCGTAGTTTAAATGGCGCCTTTCCTCCCTCTCTCGGCGAAGAAAGCTACTGGCGTCCGCGATGGCGCGAAGGCCGCTGATTGGCCGCCGCCCCGCTCGTTTTAAACCGTACGGCAACGCGATTGGTCGAGAGCGGGTCGCGACCCCACGGCGATTGGCTAACGCGCATTTGAGGAGCCGGAGAGTCCCCGCCCTCCCGTTTTATACGAGGCCCGACAAAATGGAGACGGGCTTCGGGGGAGAAAAATAAAACAAGTAGCAGTGGAGTAACTCGACTCACCTTACTTCTTTTTTCGTTAAAATCTGTACAGACGCGAAAATACCTGCATCGTTCTTGCGCCGTTTTTAATAATACCACAATAAGTTGTAAAATCAGGTTTGCTGAGTGTTTTTTAACGGTCCTGTTGATTTTATATATATATATATATATATATATATATATATATATATATATATAGTCGCCGAATCTGTGTTTTTGTAATTTGTCTGCAGTTCGAAATACAGAATAATACAGAACATTTGAGCTATTTTGGAGGGGGGGGTGAACAGGTGCATCAGCTCGAGTTTTACTGTCGCGAATTAAAAGCATGAGCAGTCACACGCTCAGCACCCAGTGACACGACCTGGTCGGGATTCGAACTCACAACATTGCGATCACGGGGCTGCTTCCTTACCGCTGGGCCACCACTGCCCCCCTTAATTTTTATTTTAATTATTCTCATAAAAACACACCTCTGCATCAACCAGGGTTACATAACAGGCCACACTGGAGTTGTCCTTTTATTTGGAGGGGCATATTTTAATAAAAGAGGCCGTGGTATGTATTGCAATTTTTATTTCATTCGCTCAACAAAACAAAATGTTAGCATGTAGGAAAAGTGTGAAACTCGAGGGAAAGAAACGGTACGATACAGGATTAAAACATCAGGAGGGGGTGAGGCGATTAATGCATCGTGGTGGATCTGGACAGATGAAGATCTCCAGCATGAACCTGTGAACGTGAGAACTTCTCCGAGACATCTTCAGGTTCTCCGTTCATTACAAACAAACAAAAAAAAAAAAAAGTCTCACACTGGAACATGGCATCGAAAAAATAAAATAAAAAAAGAATTAAAAGACGACAAAAGAAGAAAGCAACGTTGTAAAATCTCCCTTTTGACTACATTTTAACGCAGGAAAAAAAAATTAAACAGCGTCGGTTTCTGGAGTTATTACTAGAAATTTCTCACTACGCTCGACGGCGAATGCAACTTTTGAACAAGGCACAAACCACGAAGAATCACAGATTTATTATCCAGGTGAGAATTAACCTCGAATGGAGCATCTCGGTCGGCGGCTGAGAACTTTGGTGATAGAAGCCACACCGCGACCACGATGGGGACATCCAGGGACTGACCGCGGGTAAAGTGCAATCAACTCTGCAGGCCCTGCCGCCTAGAGGCCGGACGGAAGCAGCCCCCCTCGCTTCCGTCTGCAGTGGTCACCACAACTACGTATAGAATCATTTATCGAAAAATAGAGCGTTATTTCCACCCGGTGGGCGCGACGAGAGACAGGAGTAGAAAACAGGAAGCAGATTTAAAAAAGAAAACGGACGATTCCCCTCCATCCCACGAGAGTAAGGAACGTGTGAACGTTCTGGAAATGGCACAGAAAACAGTCATGCGGTCCGTAACTCCCATTCTCCTTGCATATCGGTGGACAGAACGAGCCAGGCTGGGAGTTTGATCATGAGAATGAGGTACGTGGAGCATGATGGGGGGATGAAGGGCAGGAAGGAGGTGCGGCTTCTCTCATCTTCTCATCAAGACGATGCTACACTTATTGCTCTGAAGCGGACAACGTTGGAATTGTGCGGTGGCCGCGTCACCCTCACCGTAGAGAGCGGGACATGCACTGCGAAGATCTGGCTGAAATAGAAGAGATCCCGATCGTAATAAACACGTGGGGAGCTCCATCTGCAGGTGTGGACCTCGGCAGGGGGGGGAAATGAAAATGAAGAGATTTTGGTAAAGAGCTACTCTGTCGTACAGTAGTAAAGGCATCGTCCCTCGTCACGTCCCCCACCGCTCGGAGGAAAGGGTCTTTTCTTCAGGACCACGAGACAGACGACCCCCCCGTGATATGGTTACGCTACCTGATGCAGAACAGACATGACGGAACAAACCCAGAAACGTCTTTTTTTGTGTTGGTTTTAAATGTACATACGTAGGTTAAAATAGTGTTTTAAGGAAGACAGGCTTTACAGAGTCCTGCAGCAGTAGACTATACCCAGTCCTGTGGACCCCGGGAGCAACGTCCTCGTCCTCTGTCCCCCTCCACCCACCTCGGCAGGTACAGTACATCGTTGTTGGGTTGTTTTTTTTTTTTTTTTTTTTTTTTGTTGTCTGGGTTCCTTCGTGTCCCCCAGCCTTGCGTTGTGGACTAAGAGAGCATTCGTTGCATAATGACAGTCGTCCCCTCGGCGGCGAAGCCTGGCTTCCAGGCCCCTGGCTCCCGTGGCTCCGTGCTCCGCCCTCAAAGGAGTCTTCTGGATTCACACAATTTCTGTACACCCCACCAGCCGAAACATTGGGGACTTTTTTTTTTTTTTTTTTAATTATTATTATATACCTCCTTTTTTTTTCTTCCTTTAGTCGTCACTTTAAAACGCTCGTTATACTGAGGTTGACCTCGGGCCTCGGGGTCGTGGGTAAAATGTACACGTCAGGATCCTCCTACGCCGAGTTGGACTTGCCCAGCTCCTCTCGGATTGCTGTGGACAGAGACGGGGTCAACAAATTAAACACCGTATCTAAAATAAGAAAAAGAAATTAATGCAACGTTCGGGCCTTCGTTTAGAACGCTGCGTGTTTTTAAGATGCACCAGTGTACAGGCCATTTTTTTTCCCCATATTGTAGTGGAATAGCGCGTTTCTATAGAAACGTACCATCAATGAGTTCCTCTTTCAGTTTGGACAGCTCCTTTCTCATCTCGTCCAAAATGTCCTGCAAACAGAACACCGCATCATCAGAACCATGACTTTTCTTTCTTCATGCCTCATTTTGTGTGATGGGGATGTAGGGCGCGTCAGAGCTGTCCATCATACCTACAGGCTCCTCCCCTTTTAACACTTTTTATAAAAAACATCATGAAAGTTCATCTTCGGGGCGTCCACGGCGAGAAAGAGAGCTGGGTGGGTATTTACTTCCTCTCTCCGGCGTCTCGTATCTGTTCATTTCTGCATTGGAGCCGGACCGGCGGCTGCTGCACGCGCAGATACGGAGGGCACGAGCCCCGTCCTTATCAAGCCCGCGAATTCTCCGAGGTGAAGGGAGGGCACCACACAACGTCGTCATATACACAGTTACTCTGTATGTGTGTGTGTGTGTGTGTGTCTTTCAGGAAGCCCGCGTGTGACCTCATCACCTGCTTCAATCTGTCGTAGAGTCGAGCACTTCTGTCGCAAACCCCGTTGGCACTTAGGACCCGGTTGGCGTGGGCGTGGACTTGGGTCTGTGGAGGAGGAAGAAAGCGGCGCGAGTTGTTAAACGGGCGCCGCGTCACCGTCCTCGCGCACTGATCCCAGATCAGCGGCCGACGTGCTGCTAAAGCTGCAGAACCCAAAACATGGAGCGCAGAGTTGTGTTTAATCACCTGCAATTTAAACACATCAGACTGAATAAAATCTCTATAGTGAACTTTGTGTCTCATAAAGCCCGTCCAAAGTTGCATACTACATGTCAAGACTGAGAAGGGAAGGACGATCGTGAAGTTCTGCAGAGAAAGGGGGAATGAGGACGGGTAGATGGACGTTAATATGCATCCAGGGAAACTCGGTAGCGCTGACTGCAATCACAACATGCACACACACACACACACACACACACGCTCACATCCATGCACCAGGCCCTCGGATCAGTGGGGACAGGGACACGTTGCCTGTAAGATAATCACCTTAATGAAGGGAAATAGCCTGAATCTCTGTGTGTGTGTGTGTGTGTGAGATGTACTCGTTGTCTCCTCCTGGTTCCAGTTGGAGAGTAACCGACGATATGAAGAACCTTTTAATGAGGAGTGATTAAACACGCCCATGCGCGCTTGGGGTCGCCCCGTTATCTCTCCACACCGGCTGGACATGACTGGCATGTTCCCGCCACAGAAGGGGGCCGTGTGTGATAACGGAGTGACGATACGGAGGAATCCCGTCAACTTTATTATCATTATACTAAATGGAAGCTATGGCCTGGTTTCACATCAACTGTAATAATGTAAGAATGAATTATTGTTACTTTTACAGTTGAATGAAACTGTTTAATTTTAAATAAATTAAGACTACATTTGAGTATTAACAGTAATATCTGGGCAACGTGTGTTAATTTTAACGTCGGTGATTACATCACAAGCAACGCGAATTCAACCTCGGAACAGACTCTCCACCCCAAACTGCACCACTCTCAACACCACAAGGCCACGGCCGCCCAGTCTCTGCTGTCTTATACCTGCTCACCGGCATCAGTACCCGTCTGATTTCTCCACGGCGAGTCCCGTCTGTGAGGGCACAGGAGACTGGCTGGTTGAGGCGCCGGTGAACCCCGGAAACCCCCCCCCACACCGCTCCACCCGGCTCGTTCTGGAGGCCCGTGGCGCTCGAAGAGCACGTCTTCCAATGTTCACCGTGTGCCGGCTCAGAAGATTATGTTGCTCGCACACGATCTCCTCCAAATCGCGGAATCGCGGGAAATAAACCTGACCGACAAGTGACATCGGTGTCCGGTTCTACGGCGGAAACGGGTACAAATGAAAAAGCGTTTATGGGACAGGCGGGATGAGCGGAGCGCCCAGAAAGGCCGGAGAGGGTCGGCCGGCGGCACGGGCTTTTAGTGGCGTTATCCAGAGCCGCGTGAGCGAGGCGCGGCGCCATGCTTGCTCTGGAGACACGCCCCTCGCGGCAGAGCCGGCCCGGGGTTCGATTCCGCGCGGTACGGAGGGAGGGCGGCGTTGCCGATTTACCTTCCAATGACCGGTGATTTGCTGCCGTTCATGGTGTTCGTCCGTTCCCAAGGTTTTCTGGGCATGTCTGAAACGCACAGTCACCGTTTTAATGTCCCTCCAAAGTGACTAACAACGTCCCCGCTGAAGGACACGTGCTCCTTACCTGGTGTGCTACAGGCAGATACTTTAGGAGTCGTGTTCTCCGCTTCGTCCTGTAGGTAATAATGAAAGAATAAAATTCCAAACCTGGAATAAAAACGGAGGTGAAGACTCGTTCCTCACCGCTCTCTCTCTCTGCTCCGGCTCTGGCGAGGACCCCTTTTCCGCGATTCGTCTTCTGCATCGGAGGAAAACAAGGTTCTCATTCATCTCGCCCAAAGACTTGGTGCTACAGAGCATCTCTGGAGTTCAGCAGGAACGGTTATTGGAATGAAACCGGTGGGAGCGGAGAGGATCTTTATGACATTTTACTTCCAGCGTGTCACATGACGGCCGCGTCGTTAAACCGCAACATCGCTGTGAAATGTCTCCTCTAGTCAGGACATTTGACATTTTTTATATGGCAGCACTGCCAGTCTCTTACGTCGACGTGCTAGTAAGAAGAAAAAAAAAAAAAAAGTTTTAAATAAAACAACAAAACTGCTACTTGTGGCAAGAAAGCGCCTTCTTATTAGATGGATAAAAACACGCCCCCCTCTGTCACCACCATCACCACAATTGGTCACCACCACCTATATGAAGAGACTTCGGATGGTGTTCTGGAGGCTGGCGGCTGTGCTTGGGAGTAATATATAAATAGCGTCTCCCTTTACAGATCACTTATCTCCAGATGTGAGAGAAATGGTTTTGATGTGGTTATATTTCTAATAAAAATTCATAAAGAATGGTCTTGGGTTTTTCCTGTGTGCGTGTTTGTTCTAAATGACATTGTTCTAAACGACCATTAAGTATTATTTAAATGTTATTCTTTATTTATGTATTTTGTTTTTATACCTTAAGTTGCTTTTGTATTTGAAGTGAAATTCAAGGTCACAATACCTTATGAAAGTGATTGTACATCTATCCTGCAAATACTGAATAAACATGTCAAACAAATACAATAAAATAAAATAACTGGCGGTGAGTGTGAGCGTGACACGCGTGCGGTTACCGCACCTCCTGGCCAGCAGAGCGCTCATCTCCTCCATCAGTCCTCCACCTCCTGGCAGGGGCCGTTGCCTCGTGCCGCGTCCGGCTTGGCGCTGGCGGGGCCGCCGACGGCTGCCGCGGGGGCTGCAGGGGCCTCCTCGCCCTGTCGTCACACACGGACACGGCGGGGTGTGAAAGCGAAGGTGCGAGTAAAAGCCGGGGTGTTTACCGGTTGCCGGGCGGCGGCTCCTCACCCTAGGCACTTTCCGCAGTTTGGCTCCAGCGAGGGCGGCGGCCAGGCCAGACAGGTTCCGGTTCTCATCCGAGGTGGGCGAGGGCGTGAAGAGGCCGCCGGGTAGGGGCGGGGCAGGAGGTGGAGGAGGAGCACCGGGAGGAGGGGGCGGGCCCGTCGGGGGAGCGCGGTGGCAGGGGGGAGGAGGCGGGGGCGGCGGCCCGGGCGGGGCCCGGGGGCCCGGCAGTGGTGGGGGTCACAGTGGAGCCGGGGGGAAGAGGGGGAGGCGGCGGCGGAGTGGGGAGACCCTGAGCTGGTGCCGCATCTGTTAAATTGGAGAATTAAAATAATAATTAATACTAAAATCGGACATAAAAGGCATCGCCAAAATTCTCCAGGCAACACGTTAGTACAGTTACGACGCGAAAACATGAAATGGAAACATTCCTTACCAGAGACAAGCAAATAAACACATAAATACACACACACACACACAACACACCACACACACACAGTGAAAATGGTAGAAATTAATAGGATGGTGGTAGCCCTAGTGAGTAACACACTCGCCTGTGAACCAGAAGACCCAGGTTCAAACCCCACTTACTACCATTGTGTCCCTGAGCAGGACACTTAACCCTGAGTGTCTCCAGGGGGGGACTGTACCTGTAAATATTGATTGTAAGGCAGTCTGGATAAGGGTGTCTGGTAAATGTTGTAAATGTAAATCTTGCCCATTGGCTTCCATTTCATAGAGCATCTCAGAAAAGGACATTTATTTAATTTTAAAAAGCCCCAACAAAGCCCAATAGGTAATATTCTGACAAATATAATCTGACAAAATTAATCAAGAAATATAAATATTTCACTTAACACAATATCACCTCTTATGGGGGGAAAAAAGACGGCAGACCGGAAGGCCGCACGAGACGAACACATCTACGAGTTTCATTTCAAGAAACTGGCAGCGAACACCACCAAACCCTTTATAATGAATCAATGACCTGGATGGAAGTTACTGTTGCATCCCTGGACGTACGCTCCCACGTGTTCTGTGTAGCTGGCTGTGTTTTTGTGTCCTGTCTCTTTTAGGTTGACTTCTTGGGAGGAGTTGAAGCTGACCAGCTCCACCTACCATCTGCTATTGGTCACCTCCACCTATATAAAGAGACTTCGGATGGTGTTCTGGAGGTCCACGGAGATCTGCAAGGAGCTCTGTTGGGGATCTCATTCGTGTCTTGTTGCTTTGTATGATAGACCCTTTGTTGTTAGCCTGTGCTAGCTTTATGTGCCCTTTTTGTTAACTTGTGCGTGTTTGAGTTATCCTTGCAGGACAGTCCCTTCCTTTTGGCTGTTTTGATGTTATTTATCGGTCCTGAGTCTACTGTTATATAGTACCTGTTAGCTCACTGTAATAAAAGTAGTGTTTGTATGCGTTTCATAGACCCCTAGACTTAAGAACGTGACAAATGGGGGCTCGTCCGGGATGTTTTCCCCTGGTTTAGGACCGGATTTACAATTTTGCTGCTATGTTTGTGGCCTCAGGTATACGTTCGGTGGAGAGGAGTTTGTGTAGGCTCGGGTGGTTGTCAGTATTCAGCGTTTTGTTTTCGTTTTTTTTTGCCGTACATGTTTTGTGTGGGGCAGTTTGATCTGTTTGTGTACACAGGTGTGGGTCTAATGTTAGCACAAGATTCATTTTGTGTGTCGTGGCTGTGTTGTATACATTTTGTGGCCCATGTTGTGATGGCACTATATAAGATGCAGCGTATGGGGCGTGTTCACCAGCTCACCCATCAGAACGGATGAATTAAAGCGGCGATAACCTGCATGCTGGTGTTGGCAGTGGGCGTGGTCACGTTGGCCGCGGTGTACGTTGGGGTATAAGAAGCGTGGAGAGCGGAGGACACCGGAGGGGGTTTAAATGGTCAAGAATGAGGAGGTAGGGTGTGAGAGCCGTCAATCATGCCTTCAGGCCCCTCCTCTTTGTGTCAGAAATAATTCCACACCAACATTGTCTATTTCTGTAAATCCCGAAGATACGAATGACGTGACTAGTGCTGGGAGGAATCAGGATTTATTGAATCTAATGAAGTCTGGGTGACTTGTCACATAAATGAAGAAATAAAAGTGACAAGTGATGACAATGGTGAGCTGCAGAGAACGGTGGAATGAGACACGGATCAGATCTTCATGCCAGACGTAGAGCATGCGCTGAAATAAATACGTTTGGACCAACTCAACATCGTGTGTGACAGCACGAGGGACACACACAGACAGAAGATCGAGGACACGCAGCGAACAAGCGAACTCGGCCTGCGGAGAAGCTCGCCAGCCGGTGCCCGTGTTAGTGGATTAGCCGAGGCCGGCGGGCGGGCGGAGGAGGCCGCTTACCCGGCTGGTTGTGCGCGGCGGCCGTAGCGGGCGGGGTCTGGAGGAGAGGTGCAGGAGTCTCCGCGGGTTACGGCTGTGGAAGGAGAGGGGAGAACAGCAGGCTGGGGTGAGGGAGGGGACACGATGGGAGTGGGGGGCGCCGGGTGGCACGGGGACGAGAGGGGAGGGGGCGGCGGCGGGGTGGGCGGAGGGGGGCGGCGGCTGCGCCAGGATGGGGGACGGAGCGTGGAGATGCGGTGACGCCGGCAGCCCGTTGGGCGCGGCGGGTGATGGGGGTTTGTGGTTGAGGGGGCCAGTGGCCGGGACGGCTATGACCGGCCGGGGCCCGGCGGCTTTGCCCGGCGGGCTGCTAATCATGACCGGCGGGGACGGGGGGAGGGGACTGAAGTTGGCGGCTGACCAGATGATGGACTTGGGGGCCGCGGATGGAGATTGGGGCGGCGGGGCCGGGGCCGGTGCTTGAGGGGCCGTCAGCGCCGGCTGCCGGCGAGGAACGGTGGCGTAGTGAGGCAGCACCGGATGGAAGGCCGAGCCCAGCGACGTGGCGAAGCGGGAGGCCGAGTGCCGCATGGGTGGGGTGGGCGGGGCTGCGGAGACTGAGGTGGGGGATGGGGTGGGGGTGTGGAAGGTCGGGGTGCAGGGGGACACGGGGGACACGGGGGACGAGGCCGAAGCCGCAGGGTTGTACAGGGTGCTTTCAAATGCTGAATGGCGGGACAGGAGGGAGGAAAGCGGCCACCGTGGCAGCGAGGACAGAACACAGACCGGACAGAGAAAGAGAAAGAAAGGGGGGAAGGAGAGAGAGAAGAGAAGAGAAGAGAGAAAGGGGGCAAATGAAGCAGGAGAAACCAGCAAGAGACCTGGAGAAAAGAAGAACGTTCTCTTCTCTCCACAGAAACACAGGCTACGTCGCTACTATGCTAATTAGCGCTAACTGGTTAGCTGTGAAGGGGGGCAGTATATGTTTGGTAGCCATGGCACTTTGTTAGTATCAGAGAAACCCGCTGAAGACGGCGCGCTGGTTAAACACACTCATGCACTTGCTTTAATGACCTCGGGTCGACTTTTTTGAATAAAAAATACTCGCCGACTCACGGTAACGTACAAAAAATGGTCCGTTCTAAAGAGCGACAAGATAGCGCCGCAGCTATCTTCGCCATTGATGGTCCCTCGAGGAAACTAACATGTTCTGCAGTAGCACCATAACGAGCACACACACACACACACACACGTTTCTTCTCCACATACCCAAACCTTCGGTGTTGCAATAGTCATCGTCGCTCTCGACCTGTCTGCTTCTGGCAGATTCCCCGAGGACAACAAACGCGGCAACGAGTCGACACATTTCGCCCAACTGCGAGTCGCTGAACGCGAAACGTGCAAAACACTCACAACTTGGCCATTCAGCCCTCGCCAGCGCAGCTTGGACCGCGTCACAGGAGCCAAGATGTCGGGCAAGACTACTTTCCACTAGGACCCTTCAATACAAGCGTACTGGACATAAAATCTAATGCCTTTTATCTTGGGAAATTTACCTGAAGAAATATTAAATATGTCTACTGACACTCGACAAAGTGGAAAAAGAATCATTTTAAGTAAGCTTGAGGCTTTCTGAAGGACTTCAGCCATACATCTTTCTGTTCCACCAACCGCAGTGACCCTGCTGTTTTATACACACACACACACACACACACACACACCACACACACACACACACAACACACACACCATCTTCGTCTGCTTCCTTTCAAACATACACTCAAATCAGGAAGGCACCTTGGCCACGCCCACCTCACTTGTACTTTTCAAATCACCCCACCATCTCACGTCACCCCGAGACGGTTCGAAACGGGCCGAACGCCCGGGATGCGGGTGGCGCCCTCTACAGGTCGGACCCACCAGGGCACGATGCGCCCGGAGATTCTGTTAGTGAAGCCTCGCCTGTCGCGACTTCCTGTTAGTGTTGAAGAGTTTTACAACTTCCTCCCACACCGGGTTACATGCAGGAAGAAAGACGGAAAAAAGATGCAGGCGGCCCTTTCAATTTGAGCGAAGGGCTGGGAATCAGATTTTAAAGTGAAGTGATTGTCCCTTGTGACATACAGCAGCACAGCACATGGTGCACACAGTGAAATTTGTCCTCTGCATTTAACCACCACCCTGAGTGAGCAGTGGGCGGCCATGACAGGCGCCCGGGGAGCAGTGTGTGGGGACGGTGCTTTGCTCAGTGGCACCTCAGTGGCACCTTGGCGAATCGGGATTCAAACCGGCAACCTTCTGATTACGGGGCCGCTTCCTGAACCACCACCGCCTTGGGCCGCAAATCTAATATAAAGGACGAGAGGATGGAAAGAGGACATTTACTCGGGTCCCATGTACTCCCCAAATCTCGTTAGGTGAGCCGCCAACACAGGACCGGGCCGCGGCGCCACCGTTTCCGGCAAACCGCAGCGCAGAGGCGTAACAGAGGGCTTCAAAACACACCCAACCAGACTCCGCCTGGACGAGACCCCGCCCCTCAGCAGGAGCTGAGTGGCGCTCATGCTGTTCGCCGAGCCTACGTGGAATTGTACGGTAGGAAGAGCAGGAAGTAGGCCGGTAATTATGGACTGGTTCCGAGGCGCGGGCAGAGCGGGCTTAGAGAACGGTGCTCACCGGCATTGGAGATGCGGCGTCCCCTCTCCCAGTCCATCTGCTCCCGGTCCAGCTGCTCCTGGTGCTCCTTCTCCTGCTTCTCCCGCTCCATCAGCTCCCGTTCCTGGCGCTCGCGCTCCATCAGCTCCTGCTGCTCCCGCTCCCGCCTCTGACGCTCCGCCTGCTCCCTCTCCAGCCGCTCGCGCTCCTGACGTTCCCGCTCCTGCGTCTCTCGCTCCTGCGCCTCGCGCTCCTGACGTTCCCGCTCCTGCTCTTTCTGCCGCTGCAGCTCCTGCAGTTGCCTGGGGGGGGACAACACGAGAGCAGATGAGAGCAGGACCCCGGATCTAATTCGCCCGAACCGTAGGCCTTTGTCGCCGTTACGTAATTGAGACGTTATATAAAACGTCAGTTCACGTCAGTGCGTCGGCAAGTCGAGCGATGTTACGCCGTCTTGCAGGGCCTCAAAACCCACGAGAAGTTTAAGGTGAAAGAGGAGGACATCAGGACAACCTTTTGGTGAGAAGCTCAGCTGTATATGTACAAAATTGTGATTGTGGCCTCGCGCTTTTAAAAAAGGACATTTGTTTCACGAGAGTGTTGGTATGGCCACTAGGGGGCAGCATTCTCCTGCGCTAGAACGCACAGGGACGGGATCTTTGTTTCTCTACGAGTCCCATGCACCACCGGCCCATCAAACTCGGCCTACCGGAAGGTCCAGGTCCCCTCTGGGTTACATGCAGGGGACACGTTTCGCTGTGTCACCGTGTGGCGTGCCGCAGTGTTTCGCGGTGACGGATGGATCCCGAAGTGATGTGGGACGTGCTGGCGTTTACTACGAACTGGAAATCCTCTAAACCTCCAGAGATGTCTTGACTGAACCCCTAAGTGAAATGAAGAACATTGAAAACAGATTTGGGGTCCTTTTCTTGATCTGGTTAAGAGTTCCTGGGTGATACAGTTCACATCTGGGTGGTTTTTTATTAATTTATATATATTATATCATTTATATACTTTATTGTTTGAGCCGTTTTCTTTTGTAACCTTTTCAGAATATTGTTATTGCTCAAGTTTAAAAAAACAAAAAAGAAGTGATGCAGTCAACACAACTGGATGGGGACGTTTGGACACGAATTCTATTTGTACACAACACGGCTTCCTGTTCCATTCCCCACGGACACTGGCAGAGGGCGGCGTGGGAAAACCACACCCCGTTTCACCCGAGCGCCTGCAGCGAAGTGACTTCATCACACCTCGGGCTCCCGCGACCCACGATGCACCTGTCATGGCAGGCAGAGCCCTTCTTGCTCGCTTACTCCCGGGCCCACTCCCTACCGGAACGCTCAACCGTCCACCTGCAACCGGTTTTACAAACCGCCACCCCTCAAACCGGCGCGTCTCGTCTCACGCTGAAACGCTGCAGCGCAGCACGCGGGGACACGGTGAAACCTTCATCAAGGGGACCTAAGTGGACACCATGACATGAGCTCAGGGAGTAGCGTGTGGGGACGGTGCTTTGCTCAGTGGCACCTTGGGTGCTGGTAGCCTAGTGGGGTAATACACTCGCCTATGAACCAGAAGACCCAGGTTCAAACCCCACTTACTACCATCGTGTCCCTGAGCAAGACACTTAACCCTGAGTGTCTCCAGGGGGGGACTGTCCCTGTAACTACTGACTAAGTCGCTCTGGATAAGGGTGTCTGGTAAATGCATGTGCATTTATTCATTTACATTTACAGCATTTATCAGACGCCCTTATCCAGAGCGACTTACAATCAGTAGTTACAGGGACAGTCCCCCTCTGGAGACACTCAGGGTTAAGTGTCTTGCTCAGGGACACAATGGTAGTAAGTGGGATTTGAACCCGGGTCTTTTGGTTCATAGGCGAGTGTGTTACCCACTAGGCTACTACCACCCCGTGGCATGCTTCTAGTGCAACCTCGCCGGCTTGGGACTCGAACCTTCTGATTACGGGGACGCTTCCTATAACCGCCGGGCCACCGCCGGGCCAGTTCGAGATCCGGGGCCGCGCCTGTTCTACGTGAAGGGACTCCTCGCCGCTTCCCTGCAGGCCACCCCACTGCCCCAGTTCTCCACATTCTCCGCGAGGTCCCGCCTCGAGTCGCTCGTCCCCACACAGTCCCGCTCCACTACCCCACATCCCGCCGCCCCGCCGGGAGCCGAACTTACGACGGGCTTCGTACGAGTTGAGCGAGCGGAGGAGAGACGCTCGACTCGCGGAGACGGAGTTTAATTTTAGGAGGGCCGTCGAGTGCAGATGAGTGTTTTGTTCCCACGATGACCCCGATGGCAGAGGTCGGGAAAGGGTGACAGGCCACCATGTGCCGACCTGAGCAGACCCGAGCAGAGCAGAGACACGGCGACAGATGGCTATTCCAAAAAAAAAAAAAAAAAAAGTTTAAATGGTGTCACCATGACTACGCCATGCTAAATTAGCATCGCCGAGACCATCGCTTCGCTGGCCGATCACAACCTTCCGGAAAACAGAGCACCTCAGACTGGCAGCGCCTGGCCCTGCGTCTCCTGCACCGCGAGGGCCTCACGCCGGGGTCTCCATGTTTATATTCCCGCAGGGCCGCGGCGGAGGCGGCCCGACCCGCCGCGTGCCTCCGCAGACATTCCTTATCGCTCGAGTCACGCCAAGCGCTCGCCAAAACACACCAAATTAGCCAGCCGAGAGGACGGTAGACGGTAGGGGGCTTTCCACAAAGTCGTCCTCTTCAACAGAACTAGATCCCGTGGTGGTAAAAGCCATCGCTGGGCACACCGACAACGGCAAGGTTCGTTCCTCTAAACCCTCTGTCCCCCGTCCCCCTCCGTAAGGGAAAAATAAGAGCTTCAAAAGAAGAGAGAGAGAAAAAGAAACGAGCAGCAGATCCATTTATTGGCATCCCTGTTCCTGACACCGTTGCCAAGGGAACGGTTGCTAGGGGAGTGTAGGCGGCGCACGGCTACAACCGATCCGAGAGAGGCTCCCCGAAACGGGAGTGGGGAATGGAGGCGGCCATGGACGTCCCTGGTTGGGTTGCAAGTTGCAGAGTCCTTGGCGCGCCGGTCTGGCGAAGGTCGAGGCCTGAATAGATCCCGGGTTCTAGGTGCAGCGGCACCGCTGCAGGACGAGAGCGGGCGGGCGGTTCGCGCATGACATGCGGATGTCCAGCTGGTCAGCACGACTCCTCCGTCTGGATGGACCCGGGTCCAGACAGCCCATATGGACGCGCCCCAACAAACCAACCATCTAGCTGGAGTCTCCAACAGGCACACTAGCAACCACAAAACTGAGTTGTTTTAGCTGGATGGTCCTAATTTTACTCTGTCAAGCAGCCATTTTCAATTTTATTAGTCTTAGGTCACGTCCAGACTCATTTCAGTAGACTAATAATCTAAACGTATTAACCTTATTTTGGTCTAGATTTTATATATCCCACTCAATGTAGTATGATGTAGCTGGTCTACCACTATGTACCATCCGACCTCTTCAACTCATACAAAATGCAGCAGCACGACTGATCTTCAACCTTCCCAAATTCTCCCATACCACCCCTCTGCTACGTTCCCTTCACTGGCTCCCAGTAGCTGCACGCATCAGGTTCAAAATACTGATGCTGGCCTACAAAGCCAAACATGGAGCAGCACCATCCTACCTCACAGCCCTTATTACACCTCGCACTGCACCTCGTATACTCCGAACCTCCAGTACTGCTCGCCTGGTCCCTCCATCTCTGAAGGTAAAAGGAAAACATTAATCTAGACTCTTCTCTGTCTTGGCCCCTCGGTGGTGGAATGAACTTCCCCTCGAGGTCAGAACAGCTCAGTCACTGAGCACCTTCAAACGACAGCTCAAGACCTTCCTCTTTAAAGAATATTTAGATTAAATTGTAATTTTCTTGTCAAACTTTGTGTACAGAATCTACAACAGAGTGAATTAAATAGATGTATTCATAGTTGGGGTCCTAGTGAACCGGAATTGATCTCTTCATCGATGGTAACTTGAAAGCACGTTGTAAGTCGCTCTGGATAAGGGCGTCTGCCAAATGCCGTAAATGTAAATGTATGAGTACCTAGTAGAACAGATAAAAACTATTCTCTTTTGATCAAACAACATTTATTTCTTATATAGCCCAAAATCACATACAGTACTTCTCAATGGGCTTTGACAGGCCCTACAGTTGACACCCCCACACTTGACCCTTCTGCACACAAGGAAAAACTCCACAGAAAAAAAACTCTAGGAGAGAGAAAAAAAAGAGAGGAAGAAACGTTAGGAAGGAGTGATAGAGAGAGGGACCCCCTTCCAGGGTAGAGTGAGCCTGCAAACGGTGTCAGTGCATGGTTGGATATGATATAATAATAAGTCCTACAGTTGTAGGGTTGGAGAAATCCAGAATGTAGTCCAGTGTCATGGTCTAGATTACGTGTCCATAATGATGTTACTGGTCCATTTGAAGATCCCTGAAGCTGTAGTTGTAACGGTGGTGGTGGCTGTGGTGACCCTCTGGTTCGTTTCATGCTGATTATCACAGGACCAGCATTTATGTGGCGTCTCATCCTGTTTCCGCCACATCGTACAGGTTCCTTGAAGGCGTTTAGTGAAAAATGTTGATTAAAAACACTGGAGCATCTCAGGAGGAGGAGTCGCCAAAACCTCGACCCGGTGCTCAGGCGGCCCCGGAACCCGCCGAAGCGAATATAAACCACCGCCCGTTCCATCGAACAGTAATACAGAGTCGTTTTTTTCCTCCCCTTCCCGTCCCGTCAGGAAATGGAGTTGGGTTTTGGGCAGTTTTTCAAACCGCGAGAAGCTGTTAAATCCACGTCTTTGTCCACGTAATCCTCCCCGAAGCCCATAATCACCAACATCCTGGTGACGGCGGCGCGCTCTAAATATTTATTTTTTCGAAGCGCCGTCAGACAGCCGGAGTGACGTCTGTCTGTAATGCCAGGTCACAGATTTTAACCCCAGCGGTGGCGAACACGCTCCTTACAGTCAGAACTTAATCTGTGCCTCTCCACATCATCAGATGGTCAAGTATGACAAAAGTGACAGAAACGGAAACAATTACAAGTCGTAAAAGCCCATGTTCGATATTTTGGACCATCACACTGGCATTTGTAATATATTGAAGATAAGAAGCTTGGGGGGGCCCTAATAATCTCAGCGTGGACGCGACCGGCCCGGAGCTGCGGCGCGAGGGATGAGTCAGCAGGAGAGCAGATTTCCGTTCCCCCGCCTGCCCTTCCTCCCTCTCCATTCTCCATCGCCGCAGTCCGCCGCGGCAAAAGGTCAGAAATGGAGCCGCTATTACATCCGTGAGAATTGTCACACAGAGCGGCGCTGAAGAACGGGAGCGGGAGGGACCGTTGTGACTACATGGTTTCATTTTAATTGCTGCACATATTTACTGAAACTGTGGAAGGGAAACGCGAACACCATCCACATATGAGCATAAATAAAGACACGGGAAGTATTTTCCCAGAGCTGTATAAAAAGTAGGACATGGGGCATGTGCACCAGTTCCCTCATCAGAACGGCTGAATTTTATCGTTGTTTGTGTCGGTAGTGGGCGTGGTCACGTTCACTGGAATTAAAGCGCCTGATAACCTGCATGTTGGTGTTGGTAGTGGGCGTGGTCACGTTGACTGGAATTAAAGCGCCTGATAACCTGCATGTTGGTGGTGGTAGTGGGCGTGGTCACGTTCACTAGGAATTAAAGCGCCTGATAACCTGCATGTTGGTGTTGGTAGTGGGCGTGGTCACGTTGACTGGAATTAAAGCGCCTGATAACCTGCATGTTGGTGGTGGTAGTGGGCGTGGTCACGTTCACTAGGAATTAAAGCGCCTGATAACCTGCATGTTGGTGTTGGTAGTGGGCGTGGTCACGTTCACTGGGAATTAAAGCACCTGATAACCTGCATGTTGGTGTTGGTAGTGGGCGTGGTCACGTTCACTGGGAATTAAAGCGCTTGATAACCTGCATGTTGGTGTTGGTAGTGGGCGTGGTCACGTTGACTGGAATTAAAGCGCCTGATAACCTGCATGTTGGTGGTGGTAGTGGGCGTGGTCACGTTCACTGGAATTAAAGCGCCTGATAACCTGCATGTTGGTGTTGGTAGTGGGCGTGGTCACGTTCACTGGAATTAAAGCGCCTGATAACCTGCATGTTGGTGTTGGTAGTGGGCGTGGTCACGTTCACTGGGAATTAAAGCGCTTGATAACCTGCATGTTGGTGTTGGTAGTGGGCGTGGTCACGTTGACTGGAATTAAAGCGCCTGATAACCTGCATGTTGGTGGTGGTAGTGGGCGTGGTCACGTTCACTGGAATTAAAGCGCCTGATAACCTGCATGTTGGTGTTGGTAGTGGGCGTGGTCACGTTCACTAGGAATTAAAGCGCCTGATAACCTGCATGTTGGTGTTGGTAGTGGGCGTGGTCACGTTCACTGGGAATTAAAGCACCTGATAACCTGCATGTTGGTGTTGGTAGTGGGCGTGGTCACGTTCACCTCTCCTTTTTAAAACTTGTTCAATAACACACATTGAAAGTTAAATATGTGTGTGAGAAATAATTACCCGCCAACAAAAAGGGTCTGGGTGGGTAGTTAGTTCCTCCTCTCCACATACAGAGAACCAGCTAAAAGACACTTCCTGCTTCTATCTGATTACTTCCTCTAACTTCAGAAGAGATCCATCTGGTGACATGAGGGAACATGACCCATGTGCTATCTTGTATAGTTATGGTCCCTACAGTCCGAGCCCTCTTCTTCTGTAAGTACATCAAAATAACATGCCACGTTTAAGGAGGAGAACCACAACCACCACGTCACATTCCATTAAAAAAAAGCCTGCCTTTTGTTGCTCCACTCCGGTCCTTGCAATGGACTCGGATCCCAGGATGACATCAGGCCGCGAGCGCGCGGCCAGATCCATTGACTGCTATTCCTAAATATGGCGGTGGGCCGGCGGAACGAGGGGTCCGCTCAGCTCCATTACACGCGCTCAAAGACATTCTTCCAGCGGATCATTCACCTCGCTTCTCACGTTTCTGCCAGAGCTGGGCCAATCCAGTGCGATAACCTTATAAGGCACCCACAATAAAAAAAAAATTTAAAAAAAGAGACGTCCTACGTTGGACATTGGAGAAAGCTCTGAGGTCTGAAATGCTGCTTTATCTCAGTTTAGGATTCCTTTAGGGATTATGTCTCCTCGGTGACCATACAAAAACCCTTTCTTTCAACCAGTACTGCACAATGTGCTTTGAAACTGACACCACAATAGTTATAACTGGAATGAAATGCAAAAAATCATAGACAGAAGACACATGGAAACCGCTTCAAAATGGTGCAAATGATGGAATGACATTTTGTTATGTCCTGGTACACCAGACTCTCCTTGCAGAGTCCACAAGGAGATGAATTAGTGTCCAATTCACCAAAAATAAATAAATACATATTATAATATCAAAACCTCACTTTAAAATTATATTATAATAAATGTGGCAGGTCAAATGCAGCATAAAATGGTACAGAAACGTTCAGGACCAGATCTACAGATCATTGAGGAAGGGGATCCTCCAGGACCAACATGGATGTACAGATCATTGAGGAAGGGGGTCCTCCAGGACCAAGATGGATCTACAGAACAGTCCTTCACTGCCCCCTCGATCAGAATCATGAGACGCCGTGATGTAACAGCATCTTCACAACGTGGACTATTAGTCCTTGGGATTCCAGATACGTAACAGCACGACTGAGATCAGGTTCTTGATTCTTCAGTAACGAGGGCCCTGACTGGTAAAGCTTCTCATTAAGGCAAAAAGCACAGAACTTTACAAAGAAATCAAGACACATTTTCAACAGCAAATGGCACAATTTTTAAAAAGCAGCGCGAGGAAACCCTCTGAGACGCGAGCTCTGTTTTATGACGCGTTTATGAGTTATTCACACTCCCCATGTTTGCAGCCATAAAGTAAACAGCTCGGGCGAGCGGCATCGTGTAACATCTGCTCTGAAATGTACAGATGATGTCACATGGTCCACCGCTGAAGACGGCGATTCGTAATAATTAAAGAGTCCCTCTAGGTAATTTATGCAAAACTGAAAGACAAAGCCCTACAACGGGCCACATAATGAATTATTGCAATGAACGATGCATTAATACAACAATAAATAAAGGTAGTAGTTTAGTGGGTAACACACTCGCCTATGAACCAGAAGACCCAGGTTCAAACCCCACTTACTACCATCGTGTCCCTGAGCAAGACACTTAACCCTGAGTGTCTCCAGGGGGGGGACTGTCCCTGTAACTACTGACTGTAAGGAGCTCTGGATAAGGGCGTCTGGTAAATGTAAAATGAACTCCATGACCATATTTCGTCGCATGACAAGGCTACAGATGAATTCCTGTGGCTGGATTAGCAAAAAAAGTACGGCGTCGTATCAGAAAACGGTGCCAAAATGCTGCCGCGATTTCGTGACCGCGCATTTTTAAAACGTGAACGATGTCATGGAACAGCACGAACAAGCTGGCAGGCAAAATCTCTTCCCGTGTCTGGTCACGTCCCGAGCGCGGCACCCCAGCCAGGCCCAGCCTCATCCATCACACCGGCGCGGGCCGACCCCTGACCCCGCCTCGGTCCCGCCGCGGCCCGTCGAGAACAGCTCATCTCTAACTGCATCAAGCACCAACGACGCGTTTCCATAAATAGGCGCGTTGCATAAGGCGGGCCGGTCGGGTAAACGGATTTCATGCGAACGCATTTCTTGGCTGTAAAGGGACGATAAAACCACCCTCAGACCCGCGCACAGCGGTTCGCCGGTCCGCTTTTACTACGTCCCGCCTGGTTTACGTCCACACCTTTCAACATCTCGAGTAGGACCGTTTCCAAGCGGGTTGTAAAGGTTACAGCGCTGGTGGAGAACGGCGTGTAAAAACAAATCCGCATCTGACGGGACGCTACAGGCCACAGTGCCGGGGACACAGCTCAAATAAACCATGTAAAAGATGACCACAGACAGGGCAGGTCCATCAACAGGGGCGTTTGGTATAGACTTGTCAAGAACTAACTATACGATATATGGAGGCTTCAGAACAGAAGCTGAAGGCGGGAGGGCCGATGTTCTGGTCTGTAACGTTATTTGTCGACAATATTTCGTAACGTACAAGATAAAATAATATCCGTACGTGGTGCAGAAGACCACCATTTTCGCTCATACCCTCAGAGAAGCGTGATCGAATGAGCCTGGAACCCCGTCCAGATACGACGGTGGTATTGACGCATGCTGAGAGGCTGAAGGCAACATCTAGTGCATGTATATCTGTACATCTATGGTGTATATATCTATTAGGGTTGTCAACTTTTTCAACACCAGATGAGGGACATATGAGGGCACTAAAATACGAACACCCCCCTGTAACGGTGGGTGAGGTTATGCAGGAACCATTCGGCAAATGGCACTACGAGACTCACCTTCTCTGCATCTCCAGCTCTTCTGGTGAGGGACCATTCTGCACCTGAGGGCTCTGTCTTGGCAATGTTGGGCCTGCAGAAGAGAACACAAGGCCTCAAATGAGACTTCAACAGTTTGTTTTTCGTTCACAAGCGCCCCCCCCCAGTCCTTGTTCTGGGACCACATGAAAACCGGAGCCCTCCCAGAGTCCCATTCCGCGTCTTTATTCCCCTGCCCGACGCAACAACGTCCTGTCCGAGGTCGTGGCCCTTCGTCCCAGCAGCTGCCAGAGAAAACAGGACCGGGGACGGGAGTGTTCCCCCGAACAGCTGAGAGCGGGGAGCAGAGCGCACTCTGTGGAGGATTCGCGTGGCCAAGGGCGGACATCTGAAGCACATCAGCATGGGCGAGGAGCACTTGCTTCGGAGCAACTTCCGGAGAGCAAAATCGGCAGAATGCCGGAAAGAGCTTTTCTGCACCGGGAACGAATGAATTTGGCAGCCGTCCGCCGGATGAAGAGGTTTATTCGGTCTGACGCGTGGCAGAGGCGGCACCAGGAGTGCACCATGAGACAAAGACCAAGCCGTCCAGAGGACTGATGCTCATAGCTGAGCAGCCGTGTCACAAACACCAAGCACGCGGCGGAACACGCCGGAAACAGAGCAGGCCTGGAGCTCCAATAAAAACCCCAGCACAAAGACGTGGCACAGTGAGCAGGTGAGACGGGTCCGTTCCCTGTTCCACCCAGGCCGTGGGACCTTCTCCGCGTTCCCTGAACACGCCCGGTCAGGCCGAGAGAGAGAGAGAGAGAGAGAGAGAGAGAGAGAGAGAGAGAGAGAGACGCGAAACCGACACCAAACAAGGCTTTTCTGTAAAAAGGGAAGAGAGTGGGATTAACTGCCAACCCTGGGAGGACTGAATGAGGAGGACTGACGAACGTCCTCAGTCAGTCCTCTCGAGTACAGACAAAATGACGCAAAAACGGGACTCGCGAAGAGAATTCCTGAAAGCAAAACGCGGTGATTTTAAACGCTCGCACCAGATGGAATTCCAGATCGTTTGGAAGTCAGCCATGTTCGAACAGACATTTTATCCAGATTTTGCACTTGTATCTCGTAACGACTCGTTCGATTGATCCGTTTCTTCAGAAACCGCCAAAGCAACCGAAGAGACGTTTACGTGCACTATTTTACTAGTTAGGTCACTAATAAGTCGACTTCCGGGTTCGTACACATTCATAGAATGACGGCCTGACCGGGCGTGTTCAGGGAACGCGGAGAAGGTCCCACGGTGGTAGTAGCCTAGTGGGTAAGACACTCGCCTGTGAACCAGAAGACCCGGGTTCAAATCCCACTTACTACCATTGTGTCCCTGAGCAAGACACTTAACCTTAAGTTGCTCCAGGGAGACTGTCCCTGTAACTACTGATTGTAAGTCGCTCTGGATAAGGGCGTCTGATAAATGCTGTAAATGTAAATGTAAATAGAAAAGAACTTCCACGACTTATCCAACAAGCCACACGTTCTCTGAAATTTATTACCAAAATTTGAATATTACAAATTCACAAATTCTCCACCTGGTTCAATCAAAGACCAGGAGAGACGTTGCTTCGAACGTTCTGGAATACGGAAGCAAGGTAAAGCTATCGTTTTTAACGCTGTAGTCGTAAACGTAGAAGAACCGTAGAAGAATCAGTCTTCAATAACTTGTGCTTGTTTCGTATTCCAAAAGAGGGAAAACGACCTGGAAAATATTTCCTTTCTAATTTTGTGACTTTTCCAGGTTTTTAACGGCCGTAAGAACCCCGTAGCGAGCAGAGACGATCGCATTAATTTATAGTCACGCCGTGCAACACAGGTCTGGATCTAATAGTAGTTGAGGGGTCTGGAGCTTGTTTCAGCGAGCCGCTGGAACAGGACCAAAGAGACTCGGTGTCTGATGTGATACGGCCCGCAGATCCATCAGAGCAGCGAGCTAATGACCCCCCCCCGCCCGTATTACATCACGCGTACACACGGAACAAGCAATTCGACCCCGTTCAGACCTCCTAGAACTCAAATAACCACGTCCGGTCCAAGAGGACCATCTCACCGCCAACCTACACGAGGGGAGGCCGACTCGGAACCTCTTCCTCTGACAGCAGACATACTGCCACAGCCCGGCCTCACAGCCGCCGGGGGCGCCGATACCCGCGGCCGGCCCGGCGGAGCGCTGGGGCCGCAGCCACAGCAGCATGACGGACTGGGGACCGGAGTTCTTCACCGGAGGCTCGGCGGTGGTCTGCAGCGGGTACTTCCTGGCCGCGATCAATTATTTATGGCAGAGACGCCGCCGCCCTTCAAATAACATTAGTCCTGGGGCGTAGTCTGAGGAGTTAACTCCATGCTGGCCAGAGACAAACCAGAAGGACCTACTGACACACCTGCTTCTACTCAATTACACCAATAATCGGTTAGAAGGGATCAAAAGGGGACGTAAAGAAAGAAGACGGAGGGTTAGAGGCTTCACCGAAACCTTCTCTGCGCAACGAGTCCGAGAGACAGAACGCTTGTGGAACCACCTGAGGAAGATTCTCCATGACCAAGACCATGAGAGCGTCACACTCCATCCCCATCAGTGTTCTGGAGGGAAACCTTGATTGTTAGCAAGGAGGTGGCTTCTTTCAGCAGGATGCTCAGAGATGGTCTGACTTCAAGAAGGTTGACCAGCCTGCAAAACCTCCAAACTTCAATGTGATTCAACACTGGAGGCATCCCTGGATCTCATGGATTTGCAGGTGACGTCATGGTATCAGATCAAGGTCAAAGGTCAAAGCTTGTGCCTGTTTAATAATGCATATAATCAGAGCTTCATTCCAGGTGGTTATAAAAAGTCTCACCGAGGAAATGAGCTCTTTAACCGGAGGTCCTCCGTGAAGCTGCTGGAGCAGCAGCGTTGAGAGTGGAATTCCACAGGAGACCGCACGTCCCTTCATCATCACGCTCCGACTCTTCGTGGCCCCGGTCGGCTTCTCGCGCCGAAGCGAGGCATGAATTACTACGTCCTCGTTCGCATGCAGATGTCTGCCAAGCACAGAGCAGTCACAGGGTGTTACGGCAACATGGCGGCGCCGATGCAGACACCTCGTGACCCCGCCGCACGGAAACGAGGCCCCGATCGTCCGGCTAAACGTGGTTTGCCGACAGCTGGAGCTTCTGGCTTCAAAACAGTCAGCTGCTTGACCTTCGCGGCCGCGCCGAGGACATGTATAGGCTCCATGTTCACCTTCTCCATCAGAACACTTATATAAAACGCCAACGGTTCATCGAGACTTAAATGCATAAAACGTATTAGGGATGTAACGCAGAGTGAAAGTGAAGTGATTGTCACTTGTGATACACACACAGTGCAGACAGTGAAATGTGTCCTCTGCATTTAAACCCATCACCCTTGGTGAGCAGTGGGCACCATGAGAGGCGCACGGGGACCTCTGTGGCTCCTTGACAACCTTCTGATTACGGGGCCGCTTCCTTAACCGCTAGGCCCCCACTACCCCAAATGTAGGTGAATGTAATGTAGATGTAGCCATTGTGGGACTAATAAAGGTTTATTATTGGGGGGTGTCAACTGTAGGGCCTGTCAAAGCCCATTGAGACATACTGTATGTGATTTTGGGCTATATAAGAAATAAATGTTGTTGTTGTTATCTTTCCTTATCTATTCTACCGGATTAAACTGAGTCCGTATGTTTGGCTTCACCGTAGACGGTACAGATGTAGACCAGTGGTCTCTCCCGTCTTCATTCCAGAGTCGGAATAGGATCAGGACCAGGGCTTACTGAAAGCTGCGAGGCGACGCATTCCTGCACGTCCAGTTAGCAGGCAGACGGGAGAGACGGCGAGACAGGTGACCTGGTCGTCTCCATTACCCGGACATCACCACCACCACCTGACCCGGTGGGGCTGTGCGACGGCGTCTAATAAAAGCATCTCTGCTTAGGAACAGAGCTCCTAACAGTGTGCGTTGTTGGGACAGGAGGCGAAGGTAAACATCTTATTTTGGGGTAGGGGCACGTGTGGACCAGCTCACGATGGAGGCATGCGTGGAGGCCAGCAGCACACCTGACATCTACCCACTTCATCCTGGAACCCAGGCCGGCAAGGCTCCCATCACATGAAACAATTAAAGTGACGGGACTGTCATTGTGAGACACTGCAGCGCAGCACATGGTGAAACGTGTCCTCTGTATTTAACCGTCACCCTTGGTGAGCAGTGGGCACCATGACAGGCGCCCGGTGAGCAGCGTGTGGGGACGGGACCTTCATCAAGGGGACCTCAGTGGCACCTTGGCGGATCGGGATTCGAACCCGCAACCTAACAGCACACACACACACACACACACCACACCAGATACTGTAACACAGACCCATTGAGGGTCTAACCCTCAATGTCCTGATGGTGCGATGTCCTACCACGGAGAGGAAACGCGAGACACGAGATTTAATATAAAACCTCCCACCGCCGCCACTCACTGCGCAGGACGATCCGGGCGCGGCTGGTCTTCTGCTGTGGGAGGAGACTCGCTCTGGGAGTCGGCATGGCGGACGGATGGACGCCCCGGGGCCTGTCTGTGAGGTACGGGGAAAGACGAGCCGAGCTCCGGTAGGACAACGTCGGGGACCGCCGGTCTCTCCAGAGAGACGCTCCACGGCGGGGAAGGACGGTTCCTCTGAGGAGCCCGGGAGGCTCCGCCGCGGTTTAATAACACGGTGACCTCATCAATTTAAAAAAAAAAAAAAATAGAAAAATATAAAAGTAGGCGGGACTGCCGACCTGCATAGTTTCAGCGCCTCAAAATGAACCGCTGACGCAACCCCGGTCACGCGGCGGCTGGCACGAGTCGAGACAAACAGACCCAAATACGCCGCCTCTCCTGCCGGTTTCCAGGGGAACTCGGAGCCTCTCGGGGGCGTGGCCAGGGCGAGAGGAGGTTTTGGGGTGCCTGCGAGAGCGGACCAACCGACAGCCACCTTTGTCCGGACGCAGATGATCTCATGTCGTCTCGCATGTCAGGCCACCTCTGCACCCTGTCAACAGCCCGTCGGGGAACCGTATTTATACCCGCGAAGGTGCCGGATCAAATCGGCGCCGGGCTTCAGCGGGACTGGGGTGTCCGCAGGGGACGGTCGGCCGTGTGTGTCCAGCTGCTCGTGTGATGCGTCCTTCACGCGAATGACAGTTGGTCACTCGGGCAGGTCTGAAATGCCGCGGATAGTTGCCGGACGAGGTCTCCGCGCCGCCCCGTCTCCACCCCGGCCTCGCTCTATTTCGGGAGGTGACTCCAGACAGCGCGGCTGCAGATTTGGGGCGATGGGGGTCCACCTGGAAACAGAACCTGGCCCGAGGAACGAGGTTCTCACGTTCGTCAGCGTTACCAAAGCGCCGACGGGAGCAATGAATTCAGCCGACCCGACATACCGACCCAACCTTCACGGAGGACGTTCAAACATCACCCAGAGTTCACTAAGCCTGAACACACTACACTACACTTTACTGGACAAAGCGACTTACAAGAGGACACCAGCAATTCTCATTCGGTTTCCATGTCTGGTAGTAGCCTGGCGGGTAACACACTCGCCTACGAACCAGAAGACCCAGGTTCAAACCCCACTTACTACCATCGTGTCCCTGAGCAGGACACTTAACCCTGAGTGTCTCCAGGGGGGGACTGTCCCTGTAACTACTGACTGTAAGTCGCTCTGGATAAGGGGGCGTCTGGTAAATAGATTGTGAGTTACAAAACTAAGAGCCCTGATAAGGCCGAACTAGTCAGGAATCAGGGCTCTGAGGTTTTGTAAACTCAAAATCTAAAGAAACCGAACGAGATTTGCTGGTGTCGTCCTCCTGTAAGTCGCTTTGGATAAAAGCGTCTGCAAAATAAAGTAAAAGAACATGCTGGGGAATTGTTAAGTGCTAGACTAATTTAATATTTATTTATATTGTGTGTGTGTGTGTGTGTGTGTTAGACACATTTGAAATGCTTTTTAAACAAGTGACTTTTCGCACCTATTTACTTTCCTGTACATTTCATACATTCATTCACATGATTTGTGGCTCTTCTGTCACATCCGGCCAGGTGCAGTTTGGCCGGTTCACATGCAGAAGTCGCCTAGCGGGTAAGACACTCGTCCACGATGTCTCCTGGGGGACTGTCCCCTGTCCTTAAGGACTGTAAGGCGCTCGTGAAAAGGGGTGTCTGGTAAATGCTGTAGTTTTGTTTGATTTAGTGCAATTTTATTTGTATTTATTTTATGCAAATCTGACTTTATTCAGACCAAGACTATTATTATATTTCCTTCAATATCGTGTATCGTGCTCGGATATTATCATCAGGAGTCACAAGGACGAACTCACTAGTGACCGGGGTCATTTAAAAAAAAAAAAAAAATCATATAAATAAAAGCTCCCAGCACGGTTCCCCAGCACCGACCGGTCATGTAACCCCCACCAAGAAGCACTTTATTACGTGCAAAGATAATAATAATATTTTTCAGGTCATGAGAAAACTACTACGAGCACCGTTACATTCCCTATATCAGTGCTAAAATTAGTCAGTAACGAAGCCATTTAAACTAGTTTTTTTTTCTCATCTTCCCAACAGTCACTGTGAAAGAAGGGAGGAAGGGAATATCTAAAAAGGTGTAGCACACACCAATAATCCAGATTAAAACGTGAAAGTGGTAATAATGTTGACATATAGAGACGTCTCTCTCTCCAACTCTAAACTCCTACAGGTAACAGTCAGATAGAGAACAATTACTCGAACCGTTTAACGTTAAGTAAATTCGACTTTTTCCTCAACTTTTTCTTACGTTAACAGAATTGGGGCAGTGGTGGCCTAGCGGTTAAGGAAGCGCCCCCGTAATCAGAAGGTTGCCGGTTCGAATCCCGCCGGTCATGGTACCCACTGCTCACTTAGGGTGATGGTTAAATACAGAGGACACGTTTCACTGTGAGCACTGTGCTGTGCGGCTGTGTATCACTTGTGACAATCACGTCACTTTATCAGAATTGTACGACTTGTTTTCACTGCTTTGTGTACACACACACACACACACACAGCTGTGTGGAAATATACGACACTGCGGCGGATTACGCAGCAACAGCTGTATTTAGCAGCACGGACATCAACACGCGTCCCCAGTAAACACGGCAGCGAAAATACCGGCCAATCCCGGCAGCCTCCGCAGCAGCCGGTCACGAGGGCGGCGGCTCTCCTGTTGTGGTCATGTGTCACGAGGCCATCTAGCCGGGCGAGATGACCAGATGCAGGCTTCTACCAAAACACACCCAACAGGGGGTGGAAAAGAGACCACCACCAGCACCCCGAAGCCCGGCGAGAGCCTCGGATCACGCGGCCCGGCCAGGAACCGGAACGGCGCTGGTTCCGGCTGGGCCGCGTTCCAGCGGCGTAATGAAACGGGGGTAGAGCGCGAGGGAGGCGGGGAGAACTTCTCGCCCATTAAAGGCAGTTTGGAGGTAGCACGGCTCTCGGGGAACTGTGAAAATCTCCACGTCGCTGGAGTGAGCTTAATTAGCACCACTTTGCATAATTAAGAGAGTTGCTATTGACTAATTAATAAGATGCCATTAAGGCAGCGGGGGCCACTGCCCCCCCCGCAGGGGCCGAGGAAGCCCGGCGGGCAGGACAGGTCACCGCCGATGGACTCGAACCTGATATTTCAGGCGCGGCCCAGTATTTAACAGGGCAGAAGGGACAATTAATATTCATAAATATACAGGTGCTCTGCTGAACAGCACCAACAGGAGAATTATGAAAATGGTTTAAAGACGCCATTAAAAGATGCTTCCATATTCCACACACGTTCGTAAAGGAACTCCCGGGAAGATCACCGTGCAGATTTAAAAGCATGATAATGTGTTCTATAGCACAGCGAGAGACCACTTCCTGCTCCTTTCATCCATTTTTAGCTCCGCCAGTCGGAAATAAACCGCGATTCGGATGCCGCAGGAAGCAGTCAATAGCTGTGAGGGGTCATGGTGGCCAAAAGCAGGAAAAACAAAAAGCTGATCTGCTCCTAATTGTGTGTGTGTGTGTGTGTGTGTGTGGGTACTGCGGGTCTAGTGTGGGCAACACCAGTAACGTACCACAATTTACAACACTTTACACAAATTACCACCGCCCGCACCCAGCAAAAAGCACGGCCTCCGACTCGCCATTACGGCAAAAGACGCCTCAGCCCCCGATGAATCCCGGCCTCTAGCTCAGTTCGGATCGGTGCAAAAGGCTCACCTGCGTCCTGAGAGTTCAGCACCTCCAGGGCGTGCATCATGGCACTGGCGAATACGTTGGCGTCCTCCTTGCTGCCAAAGTTAAGGCCGTACACCTGACGAGCGTCACGCCACTGGTGGAAGGTCTGTGTGGCCTGGTTGTACTTAAGCCCCTTGGGAATGGCACAGTTTATCACCACCTAAAAAAAAAAAAAGGAGAGAAAACAAAACAAATTTGCAAATCATTAAACATTCCATAGGAAGTCTTGTCTGGCGTTGCCAGATTGGGCGGTTTCAGATCAGTTTAGCACGGCGTTCACACCACATGCATTACAAGCCTGACGCGTTACCCTGAGTGTGATGCAGGTTCACAGTAGTGTAATAGTGTAGTGGCTTTAAATAAAGTATTTCAGAAAAAAAATTAATTAACCATAAGGTCGTTTTGGCGCACACACCAAGAATGACCCACCATATTGTGGTGAGGAATGGATCTCAAATCCAAATCCAGGCCTCATTTTCAGTTCTCGCAGGTAATTACTGACTGATTTGTTTACATGGCAGCTGTGGCCTAGTGGTTAAGGAAGCGGCCCCGTAATCAGAAGGTTGCAGGTTCGAATCCTGATCCGCCAAGGTGCCACTGGGGTCCCCTTGATGAAGGTCCCGTCCCCACACGCTGCTCCCCGGGCGCCAGTCATGGTGCCCACTGCTCACCGAGGGTGATGGGTTAAATACAGAGGACACGTTTCGCCGTGTCACCGTGTGCTGTGCTGCAGTGTCTCTGAACCACCAACTCCTGTACAAAGATTATTTTCATCACCGCGCCCAGTCCGTTTTAACTCTGCGAATGCAAAATTGAGGAAAGCAACAAATTAAATTAAATTCCCGCCGCGTCATTCCCTCCCTCGTCTGACTGGGTCTCATCACGCAGCCACGACTCAGGCGCAACTCCGACACTAATTCCACTATCGGCGTGCGTCTAATTATTCCAACCACCGGCGGCTTTTCATTGCCTCACCTTACAGCTATTTCTGTCCCTACGGAACTGGACCCTTCACTCGGGTACGGATGGAAAGGACCTTTCTACTCAAATGTCACCAAGTGACTTGAGTGCACAACTTCTCAGGTCTGCCAGACAGCAGATAAAATCTAAGAAAATAAACAAGTTTATTGTAAAAAATTTAGAAAAAAGGACTGCCAGGCTGTGCAGCGCCATCTACAGGAGTGGAGGTCGTAGTCGCACGCCGATTCTCACCAAACGCTTTAAAAGTCCTCGTCTCATTTACATTTACATTTACAGCATTTATCAGACGCCCTTATCCAGAGCGACTTACAATCAGTAGTTACAGGGACAGTCCCCCTGGAGCAACTTAGGGTTAAGTGTCTTGCTCAGGGACACAATGGTAGTAAGCAGGATTCGAACCCGGGTCTTCTGGTTCATAGGCGAGTGTTTAACCCACTAGGCTACTACCACCCTATGTCTCGTGTACGAGCGGTTACCCGGGCGTGGCACAAGTGAGCTGCTGTAAGCATAATAAAAAGAGAGCATGATGGGAACCCCAGCAGCGGCGTGAGGTTCTCTCTCTCTCTCTCTCCCTTCTTCACTGGAGTTTCCTCGACTACACACCGACCCAAACCCGGTACAACCTGAAGCCACGAACGGCAGGAAAAAAAACGCCTGGTTCCAACCGGCACTACTTTTTAACAAGAATTTTTATGCCGCCGCCAGAAACACGTCATTATGACTTAATCGATGCAATATAGTCCACGTCTGCACCGTGATGCATTTACGGCATTTACCAGATGCCCTTATCCAGAGCGACTTACAGTCAGAAGTTACAGAGACAGTCCCCCCTGGAGACACTCAGGGTTAAGTGTCTTGCTCAGGGACACAATGGTAGTAAGTGGGGTTTGAACCTGGGTCTTCTGGTTCACAGGCGAGTGTGTTAGCCCGCTAGGCCACTACCACCCATGATGCATTGATTATACGATTAATCTAAACACCCCTAATCCTAACCGGTGTGTAAAGGAGATCTCATCCCGGAGAGACCCTGACTCCAGAACTCTTGTGGTTCATACTTACTCACAGACTCGCCCCCCTCATCACACACACAGAATCAGTCCTCCATCTGCCCAGCGTTAATGGGACATTACACGAGATTTCCGCCTCAACGTCCCCTACGTCGGCGGAGATAATCGGAGATGTTGTCTGGGCCACACCCCCCCCCCACCTGTAGTCTGGCCATGGCGGCCTCGTAAATCCGAAAATCCGGCCGGTGGGTGTACAGATACACCCACCGGCATGGAGAGGAAATTGAATTTTGTGTACAACAAACGAGGGGGAAAAAAATAAAATGTTCATTGATATGCTTATTTATAGAACGGTTAAGTCAGATTTACGCGGTGGCCATAAAGTGCATTTTGACGTCTCCTTACTGGAGTTGAGGGACCATGCTTAATTAGACTGATGTTTTACACACACACACACACACACCACCGTGAAGGCAACGTGGGACATCGTGGATGTTTTGTGCTTGTGTTTGAACAGCGAGGCAACAAGCAATAAATATCCATTCAAATTGAGAAAAAGTCGATGTCAATAAAACGCGTCATTATTTCCCTGACTATCGTGAGGTTGTACTTGATAAAAAGTTCTATTCAGAATACACCAGAATGGTGCACATTATAGACGCCGACATAACGAATGCTCATTACTGTGGCTAATTAGACGAGAGATGTGAAACATCTCAATACAATTACTTACTCAGACAGAACGTACAACGTCCAGACTAAATTAAAGGACACGTCAATCATAATTCTGATAAAGACAACAAAACCTCTCTTTCTATTTTCATTGCTACTACTATAAAATACCGTTCATGTATTTGAATGAATAATAATTATTACATTTCATTGTTATTATATATAAATTGTACCACAGGGTGGAAACACGCTCGCCTATGAACCAGAAGACCCAGGTTCAAACCCCACTTACTACCATCGTGTCCCTGAGCAAGACACTTAACCCTGAGTGTCTCCAGGGGGGGACTGTCCCTGTAACTTCTGATTGTAAGACGCTCTGGATAAGGGCATCTGGTTAATGCCGTAAATGTAACATACTATATAAAGAAAAGACGTAGGGTCGAGTGGTGTCCTAGCGGTTAAGGAAGTGGCCCCGTAATCAGAAGGTTGCTGGTTCGAATCCCGACCCGCCGAGGTGCCAGAAGGGAACAAAGCACCGTCCCCACACACTGCTCCCCGGGGCACCTGTCATGGTGCCCACTGCTCACTCGGGGTGATGGGTTAAATGCAGAGGGCAAGTTCCACTGTGTGCGCCGTGTGCTGTGCTGCTGTGTATCACATGTGACAATCACTTCACTTTAAAAAGAAAAGACGGTTATAATGCTGTGATTTTCCATGCGAGAACTGGAAGACTATTCCTGCCTGCGGTGCAGAGACGAACCGGGCGGCCGGGTGCGATCGCTGATGCAGCGCATGCCACCGCTCACAGGCGCTGATTAAAAGTGCTGCGGTGCTCGGATTTCGCGGCGTCACTTCATCACCCGACACTCCCCTCCAACCCCCCCCGCGACCCGAGGCCGACTCCCACACTCCTCCCGCGGCAGCAGCCGTTTACTCGTTACGACGGAATAAAAAGGCCGAGCGTGCATTTCCACACGAGCGTGCAAGTCAGTACTTTCTGGCAGCCGCCGTCCTCCCGGGGGACGAGGTGTCCCTGCGGCTGCATTAGATGTGATGAGCGCTCGGTGACCGTCAATTCAGCCCTGCCGCCTCCGCCAAAATTAATAAGCAGCGGGCGATCTGGAGGCCGCGGCCCCGCGATCAATACCGATCGGCGTGGCCGGGAGAGGTCAGCGGGGTCGAGGGCCCCGGCTCACTACCTCCACCGCGTCAACGTATCGGCACGCGATCCCGACCGGAACGTGGCGGTGCTGGACTACTTCATACACGCCATAGTCTGTGTGAATTATGGGCTATAAAAGTCTTTTTTTCCCCTCCCTCTTAGCTTGTAAAGCACCGCAACATCGCTGCCAGCGCAGTTTAATTTTATTGGAAAATCTGGCCCGATTTCAGCCAAGTCGTAACACCGGGTCATTTTAGGTCACTTTGGTTTATCATATATACATACATACATACATATATACAGTGTGTGTGTGTGTGTGTGTGTGTATATATATATATATATGTGTGTGTGTGTGTGTATGTATATATATATATATATATGTGTGTGTGTGTGTGTGTGTGTGTGTGTATATATATATATACACACACACACACACACACACACACACACACACACACACACACACACACACACACACACACACACACACACAAACACACTTCTGTGTCTGCTGAGCGTCGGCCCTGTGGCGAGGGTTCGCTTTGGGGACAAAGCCGAATTTACAGTGCAAGCCAAGCCCGCCTGGCAGAGCATACAGGTCACATCTAAATCAGCCTGTACGGAGGACAGGGTCACAAATGGCCACGTACAGTCATGATGCAATTTAGGCAATTTTGTCATTTTTTTTAACATTTTTATAAAAGGTAGCTTTTACCTTATCTGCTTAAAGAGAAAAAAACATCCGCTGCCGTGCTAAAGGAAGATACCGTGTCCGTGGACCAAATTACGATCGAATAACCGTAATATCCTGGGTGCATAAAACAATGGGCCCGGCAGAGTTGGTCCGCGACAATAAAGAGAAGAGAACATGTTCCGCGCGGCTCCAGAAGTGTCACAGAGAGGCGCAGCTGAACGGAACCAAGCGCAAAAACGAGATGGTGTTCCTTCGCCTTGAAAAGATGAACACAGATGAGATGTAATAATTTCACACATTTCAACCGCTGCTGGTCCCTAAAAGCCCATCTGGCCTCAAATAACAAAGCTGGTTCGATTCCAATTTTCCACTTTTATGAGATGTGGAGACACAAAAACTATAAATATGCATACAGGCTCCTCCCTTTTTTATACATTTATACACAATCATTAAAATGAATCTTCTGGGTGTCAGAAAGGCGTGGGTGGGGGTGGACACTCACCTGGTGGTCTTGGATTTTGCGTCCCACCACCCGGAAGGCGTTGTTGCCCGTGTGGTGGTAGATGTGGACCCTGCTGAAGCCCGTGGAGCCTCCGGCCGGAACCCACTTCTTGTTGGCGTCGTCGTACACCATGACGGCGGCACGTGCCTGACAGATACTCTGCTCGCTGCGGAGATGAAGCAGAAAAAAAAAAAAACGTGAGTGAGGAGGAGAGGAGGACGCTAGGGCCACGTGAAAAAGGGAAACTTCCCAAAAATAGTCATAATTAACATATAATTAACATATTATTTAATCTACCTTTCAGGATTAAATAATGAGGAGGAGACCTTTTTTACTAAAATCTTTGGATGAACGGTTACTGGTGCATTAAGTGAATTATGTAAGAGGACAGATCGAAGGTCCCATGATGCACGGCGGGCCGCAGTTGCCGCGTCCAGTTGCTCGGATCAACAGGACCCCCTTTGTTCGCCCGGCGCGTTCGGAGCAGCTCACGTTGCGGCCGCCGACCAGCGAAGAGCCCGACCTGAGCGGAGGTGAATTATTTAGAGTCCCGCAGCCTCCCACTAGGACGTGGACAGGAGAGACTCCCCGTCCCGAGTCTCGTCCTTGCCGTTAAACTCCCGCTGACAGCCAGGGGAGGGGGGAAATGTATTAAAAAGAAAAACACATTTCTCCGATGCAGCACTCAAACATTTATGGCCCGGACTTCAGATTGACCCATTCGGTATTCAGACCGCAAATTTCCACTTTAAGCCGCGAATCACCAGCACACTCCTCTCTCAGCAACAAGATCAAAAACGTACGTACTTTTAATTCGAAGTGACGGTGAAAGTGAAGTGATAGTCATTGTGAAGCACAGCACACGGTGAAATGTGTTCTAGCCCCAGATGCTGAGATCATCCTCTGTATTTAACCATCACCCTTGGAGAGCTGTGGGCAGCCATGACACCCAGGGAGCAGCGTGTGGGGACATTTACAGCATTTACCCGACGTCCTTATCCAGAGCGACTTACAGTCAGTAGTGACAGGGACCTCCCCCCCCCCGGAGAGACTCAGGGTTAAGTGTCTTGCTCAGGGATACGATGACAGTAAGTGGGATTTGAACCTGGGTCTCCTGGTTCATAGGAGAGCGTGTTACCCACTAGGCCCCTCCCACCTTCATGATGTCACAATGTTGAGGATTCGTATCATTATTTACATTTAAAGCATTTACCAGACACCCATATCCAGGGACAGTCCCCCCTCTGGAGACACTCAGGGTTAAGTGTCTTGCTCAGGGACACAATGGTAGTAATTGGGGTTTGAACCTGGGTCTTCTGGTTCATGGGCGAGTGTTACACACTAGGCCACTACCACCCTGTGGGATGGCGCACAGCTAGGCCACCACTGCCCCTATTAAACCTTCCCAGAAGAATCGTTGTCAGGTTCTGGGGCTACAGGCAGATCATCCTCACCACATCCAGGCTGATTTAACAGGACCGGCCGGTGAAAACAATCCTGCGGTTTAATTAACGAGAAGGAACCCCGAACATCCACACAGACCACCACCGTCTGGAAGTCCATGGACGGGACTGGGGGGGGTCAGGGAGCTGGGACTAAAATGGAAGAGGAAGTTGCATCCTTTTTTAGACCGCCAGTAAATGGAAGGGAACGCCGGGGCACTGGAGACGGCGTGGAATGGAACGTCTCCGACTCTCCACCATTTCTATAAAAAGGACCCACCAAACAACATCCCATAAGCGGCAACTACTCGCTACACCATTCCATGCTGTAAATTTTACCCCACGATGGTTGGAGGCCATGAAACAGACCGCGCTAATAATGACAACCGAAAATAAAAATACGATTTTAGAATTTTCTAATACATTATCATTGCCTGGATGTTTCCAAACGTTCTCCGCAATCCGGGGGAGATTAGCGCAGGACGTTGAAGTAACGTTAGTCATAATGTACAAATACAGATGCAGCAAATACTAATAATAATGGCGCTAGGTGGGATATACAGGGTGGACCATTTATATGGATACCCATTAAAATGAGAATGGTTGGTGACATTGAACACATTTTATAAGTAATACCTCATGAAAGAATAAAGTTACATTCAAACCACACCATTGTTTTTCTTGTGAAATTACCAAAAAAAATTGATGTGTGACATGACCCTCTTTTTTTTTTTTTTTTTTTTTTTTTTTTTCAATAGGAAAAGTTGGACCAAAGATGGCCGACTTCAAAATGGCCACTATGGTCACCACCCATCTTGAAAAGTTTGCCCCCTCACAAACAGGACATTAATATCACCAACCATTCCCATTTTATTAAGGTGTATCCATATAAATGACCCACCCTGTAGTCAGTTTATATGACTATTTTTCGCTTGTCGTATCGCCAAGCTGAAAGCCTCAGACAGGCCGCTCGCAGACTGCTTTACTAATGACGGAAAGCAGAGGGTTCGAGAGCTGGAGACCATGACACGAGACGAGAAAGAACGGCAACAGCCGCTTCTGAGGACCACGGAGAGAACTTCTCCCCTTCTCCGTCTGAAGGGGGCTATTTTAGGCACACACTGCTGCCGCTTTCCGACAGAGGAAAGGAAATCGCTGTACGTGTCAAAAGTAGCCCTCCCCCCATCGCCTGAGTAAAAACAGGCTGCTTTTATCCCACAATCTACATAACCTGGCAGGCGGGAGCCACCGTCCACCAACCACAATGTTTGGTACAGACAAAGTCATGTTGGTGTTTTTTTTCCAGAAAAAATTAAATGGATCTTCAGAGTCTCGCGGGGGGGGGGGAGCCATGATGGTCGGTGGAGATAACATTTTAGGGGCGGGAAACTCTCTGGGCGGAAAAAAAAAACACGAGGAACGGGAGGTAACCTTTCCCCCTTATGACGTCATAAGGGGACAAATTCCAGATCAGACCGCCTGAGCTGCCATCTTTACACCCATCACCACTTCTAGCCACTGCAGGACCATAAACGGGCTCGGGGAACTCGTATTAATGTGAAATAATCTCACAGTGACGCTAGGTGCAAACGTCCCGACATTCAGAGATAAAACAAGCAGCAGCACTAAGTACCGGACCGTCATGGTGCAGAGGGTCTGACGATGACAAGCATCTCACATCTTTAGGAGGCCAAAAGTGAGAGGTCGAGGAACGTGTAGTTGAAGCGGGAGAGAGAGAGACCTTCGCCAGAAGTTCAGAGATGGCATGTCAGACCAGGCCAGTTTCATGAAAACAATGTCTCGTGGTCCAAATAAAACACAGGGGTCTGTTTCGGTTTTGGCGCCTGGAGGGAACGTAAACCAACAAACCATCAGTTCAAAACCGCGAGAGGCATTTGGTGAAACAGTCCATTGCAAGAAGCATAATGGAGCCGGCAGCACTCTCACCCCTTGCTGAACAGATAACCCAGTATGGCCAATCAGACTGCTGATGATGTCACCGCGGTGATTCCGAGGACAGACCGGACACTGGGATGACCAAGAATTCGACACGCACGTGCAACACATCGCGCAACCAGCTGTGAAAATCCCAGATTGACCTGAATGTCAGAACGTTTCTCTCGGAAACGTGTGGAGAAAGAAATCTGCAGGCTGGTAAAATTTACAATTAGTCCTTTTCAGCCAGCGTTCTGTTTGGATGAGAGCACCGTGTGACCATGTGACCATGAAGCGAAATCCTCGGGTCTGAAAAGCAGGGCCCAGGAGAACACTTCCAGTCAGAAATAATTAATACGAGTCCTCTCGCTCTCTCTCTCTCTCTCACACAGACCCTCACGCAGCAGGAATCTGCTGAGATGCTGAAGAATGGGAGGAATGGGGGAGGCATTTTATCCCTTCATTAAAGTTAATGTCTCAATACCAAAATACAGCTTCAAAGCCGAAGCGGCGCTGACGTCAGACGCCGGAGGAGCGCTCTGGGGGGGGAGAGAGCGGGAGGAGAAGCCAAGGAGATCGCTTACACAACTCGGCTCCCGCAGGATCTGAACGGAGGACGGAGCGGATTTCACCGCCAGGACCGCTGCTCCGCACCGGAAAACAAAAACCGCTGAACCCAGTTCTCCCACACGCAGCATCTGTGGCATTGATGCGAGCGCGAGGCGGCGTTTCGTTCAGCAGCGCAACGCCACGCCGGAGACGGATGGCGGGCGGGACCAGCCATCTGTGGCACTTCGTCTTTTCATTCAAATCGCAGTTAATGAAGTAAAACGTGTAACAGACCAGCGTGGATTCTGCACTGCTCACTACGAGTCTAAATACGTCTCACTTAAGCGTTTAGGAAAGCCATTCGGTTTAAATTGGTGAAGGTAGACTAGGTCTAATCGGTTAGCAGCCTTGACATTTGACCTTAAGCCAGTTGAACCCTGGAGGCGTCGTCGGAAAGAACGTCGCGGGTTACCTTGATCAAAAGGTCGATCCATTACCAGATATATAAAGGTCCCCTGTTATGAAGTTTTTTAGGCTTTTATGTTGGTCCCCGAATTCTGTATCTGACGTCTCTTGGTGCAGAATTCCAGCCACTTTGGTCCAGTCCCACAGTGAGATTTCCCAGGACGCGCCGTTTCACCGTCTGTAGCTTTAAATGCTAATGAGGAGGAGGGCGGCCTGTAGAAGCTGAGCGGCATCAACACAGTCGTGTTGATGTTTTTCCAAAAAAAATAAAATGAACCCGCTGGTTCTTCAGAGTCTCGCATGACTGAACTAAAATACATTTGTGCTCATTTTTACATCACCAATCAGCGAGTACCTGCAATGCTTCGCACGTTTGGAAGATATGACTGCCCCTCTTTCCCCCTTATGATGTCATAAGGGGACAAATTCCAGATCCGACCGCCTGAGCTGCCACCTTTACACCCATCACCACTTCTAGCCACTGCAGGACCATAGACGGGCTCGGGGAACTCGTACTAATGTGAAATAATCTCACAGAGTCACATTTTCATGTCAGGGAACCTTTAACGTAGATCTTACCTCACGGTAAAAGTAAAAATATAAATAAATAAAAAATTGAATATAGTTTCATTGAGTTCTTCTACGAGAACCACCATTTCAATGCACCACAACGTTCTTTACTAAAGTGGCCATTTGAATCGTGTTTGCAATTGAATTCCCATTTAGACCTTTAGACAGCGAGAACCAAATTAATCTCCCACCACGGTATGCAGAGAACCAAGAAAAGTGCTGAGGCAAATGCCCTTCCAGCTGATTACGTTTCCCTCACTCGAAACACTCCACAACGCCGACCGCTTGGAGATCCTGTGGCTTCTCATTTTCCAGAAAGGACAAGAAAAACCCAGAGCCTCTAATTATTTTTGCATGTGGTGGTTACAGGGCTGCTGAGCAGGATTTTTTGGCAGATTATCATGTGTGAGGAGACTCAGGAGGCATTGCAGACCTTGGCCAAAACACGCTTTGATCTTTAGCAACATTGGACTAAAAAAGAACAAATAAACCATAAGAAGATCCAAACTCTGAGTGTTCCACACAGAAAATGAACACAGTTAGTCACAAAATATCTGGACGAATCAGGGAGGTGCTCACATCAGCACCACACAGAGGTTCAACACTAGGGTACAGACACGAATCAGACGGCCGAAACATCTTGTGGAGAAGGAAAGGAAATCCCTTTGGACCTTGAGGGAGTAACAGGGTGCAGAAGAAGGTTCTTCGTGTCATGTAAGAACAGAAAATCAGCTTCACCACCACAAAGGCTGAACGCTTGCTCGGTAATGAAAGCCTGATTTGGGTAGTCAGCACTCGAGTCACCAAAGTGACATGTTCACCAAACATCTGGAGAGCATTAGATGGTGGGTTCTAAACCATGTAGCTCAGTTAGCTGCTGCATCGGAGCCAGGACATGAGATGGCATGCAAAGTTGCCCCTGAACCCCTCATAGCAGGTAGACGCATTCCAGCAAATGTAGGACTTATGCGGACCCATGCTGGACCAAGACAAAACCCACAGGCTCTCCTTTAGGCACCATCGTTCAGTAACAGCAAGATCAGAG
This sequence comes from Denticeps clupeoides, assembly GCF_900700375.1. Taxonomy (NCBI): domain Eukaryota; kingdom Metazoa; phylum Chordata; class Actinopteri; order Clupeiformes; family Denticipitidae; genus Denticeps; species Denticeps clupeoides. Next base: position 802,164 of record NC_041720.1, on the reverse strand, counting down.
GAGACCCACAGCTCCACACGTCATTAATTACACACCCTCGGTGATGGTGATTAACGCGCTTGGCCTTGGATCTGAAGGACAAGGAGCTACACATCAGGTCTCTGGGGCATGAGCTGTAAGTAAAAGTCGGGCAGAAGGCAGGAGGAGGTTCCCCGCAAGCCCCCCGAGGTCTCCAGGCCGCTGAGCGAGTTCTCTGGCATCCTCGTTCCTGCCATAGAAGCGGGTGAGGCACGAGGAAGCCCACCTGGGCTATTTAAAAGCCCCGTTGGACGAACAGCGCTGAGACTACGAGAAGGGCGACAATGGCAGAGCTCACGGCAGCACCGCGTTACGAGCAGTCCCGAATTCACGCGACGTTTCGACTACAAGACAATCACTTGGTTTTCATGGCGTGCAAACCCCGCCTCCAATTAAAAGGACTTTGCAGATGTTGGTCTTCTGCCCAGATGCCATACAGTCAGTAGTTACAGGGACAGTCCTGCTCAGGGACACGACGGTAGTAAGCGGGGTTCGAACCCGGGTCCTGGGCAACTACCAGCCTTGTTACAAGAACTGCTCCAGTTTTCCAGTCCCAGGTCCTCGTCGGCCCGTTCTTTTTATAGGCTGAGGAATTACAGCCGTCGCCGTAGCAACGCTGGGTAGCGTGGGCAGGTTTTGGTGCGTGTCACTACCATCCATCCCGCCGCCCTCCACAGAGCGCAGGAGCTACTCCGCGGTCCCTCGCCGCGCCACCTCCGCGAAGATACGTAAAGAGGCGCTCCGCCCGCCGTTCATTCATGCCCCGCTTCGCGGGACGACAAAGAGGCGAGGACAGAAGGGGACAAACACACTTGGACCTAAAACTAATAGCTTTTCTAATCACGACGAGAGCCGCAATTTAATATGATGGAGAAAGCGGCGCAATTAAAAACATGGAAGCCCCGGGGCTTTTATCAGATTAACGATAATAAAAAACCCCACGAGTCCTGCTTGATGATCAGAGGAGGACGTGACCCTCGAGAGACCCTCTCGGCGTGGCGCGGACTCTTCGCTCTGCTGTCGACAGACGGGGAAAAGGAAGACGAACTCGAACGATGTTTTTATAAGGGAAGATTGAGAATGGGAGGAGCCTGTAGGCATGATTGACAGCCCTCACACGCCCTCACTTCTTCATTCTGGACCTTTTTTTAAGTGAAGTGATTGTCACATGTGATACACAGCAGCACAGCACATGGTGCACACAGTGAAATTTGTCCTCTGCATTTAACCATCACCCTGAGTGAGCAGTGGGCACCATGACAGGCGCCCAGGGAGCAGTGTGTGGGGACGGTGCTTTGCTCAGTGGCACCTGAGTGGCACCTTGGCAGATCGGGATTCGAACCGGCAACCTCCTGATTATGGGGCCGCTTCCTTAACCGCTAGGCCACCACTGAATCCCTGAGCGTCAACACGTCAGTGGGCGTTGCAAATGTGGGACCACGCCCACTACATGCACAGACATACGGAGTGACCAACGTGTGAAGCGTTCCAATGGGTGGATGTGACATCAGTGAATACGGCCCCATGCACCACATCTTCCGCAGCTCCAGAAATACGCCCCCCACTGACGGGAGCCGGGAGGTTCATGTAAAGCCTGAGGTGGATCCAGAGGTACTTCACTTCTTCCTGGCTGCAATTAGCGGGACCTTTAAAGTGACGTGATTGTCACTGTGAGACACCGCAGCACAGCACACGGTGACACGGTGAAACGTGTCCTCTGCATTTAACCGTCACCCTTGGTGAGCAGTGGGCACCATGACAGGCGCCCGGGGAGCAGTGTCTGCGGCCGGGACCTTCATCAAGGGGACCTCAGTGGCACCTTGGCGGACCGGGACTGGAACCGGCAACCTTCTGATTTCGGGGCCACTTCCTGCTAGGCCACCGCCGCCCCGCTAGTCTGCAGTAATAACTGCCAACAGTGAAGCTGTTCAAAGCAACATGAACTTTCCCACAGATCTTCTCTCCGCACAAAAGACCTCCTTGTCCAGAGGTCCGAACGAGTTGGTCTGGAAGACGAGGCGATCTGAAATTGACCGACCTCACGTTCATTCACAGTCAGCTGGGAGATGGACTTGGTGGTTCTCACACCGAGACGACCACAACTCTCACACACACGCTGAATTTGGTGGCCAGCTTTGAGTGACATGGGCTCGACGTGCTTGTGCTCCAGGGAAGTTCTGACAGGGTCACGGCCCCCGGCCCCACATTCCGGGCCCCCGGTGTTAAGAGCGGCAGTTAAATCGCGAGGCGCCGGGCGACATTTGGAGAAACAGCCTTCGCGGAGTCTGTTTACAGAGCAAACATTGTTCCGGAACGTCAGCGCGCTCCTTTCCCCCCCCCCCCCCCCCATCGCCGGCCCGCCAACCAGCATTCCGAAAGTCTACACCGCCAATTCCACACGGAACGCCGAGAGAAGGAACGAGAACGCAATGCGCGTTCCCTCATTCGGCCCCAGAAAGCCCGGGCCAAGCAACCTTGGAGAAGGTGAAGGGCACAGAAGATCCCACGTCGTCAGAGGAGAACCACGAAGATCTCGCCAACGTAAACAAAGACGACCGGCTGGACTGGTTGGTGGAGGACATGTTTTGCCGTGGGCACATGAGTGTGAGAGAAGGCTGAACAAAAGACCTTCTCACCAGACGTTAGTATTCCAAAGAACTTCCGTTTTACCTCCAAGAAGAACGGACTCTTCCTCCACACACACACACACACACACACACACACACACACACTCGTTCATGTCAGCCTAGCAACACGGGATGGCGGGAAAACCGGGGGACACGACTCCGGCAGGGTGGAGACGGGGGACACTTCTCTCCACAGACACCGTCCCCTGCAGCGGTTGCCAGCTGCAGTTTCCCAGCAGCCGCGTTACGCAACCTCGCCGCTCCGGTCCCGGCAGTGCCGAGCCTCGGCCGTGCCGCAACAGTTGCTTTGACGGGCGGCCCCTCCCTCGCACCGCCGCCACGCAGCATCACTACCCGCCGCCGCGTCTACGTACCGGTGCGCTTCCATCTTTGAAGACAGGGAGCATCTTTCGCTCAGGATGAAGGCCGGCACCGCGCAGCGCGTGCCGGAGTGCAGCTGCATGGCTCCGGATTAGTCCTCCCCACCGCCGTCCCCTCCTCCACCTCCACAACGCTGGCTGCTTCCGCCGAGGACGCGGTCCGCCTCGCCAAAAAAACGGACGGGGGGGGGGGAATCACGGTGCCGGACGACTCATTCCGCCTCGGCTCTCCGGGAACGCTTCATTATTTAAAACGAGCGGCCGCGGATCAATGGTGGCTTCACCATGCAACACACACACACACACACACACACACCTCCCCTGCCTCGCACTAGCGGAGGGTAACCTGGCAACAGGCGTTCGAGCGCTGCCAGTTGTTGGGAGGAAGATCACGTTCGGCGAAGATGAAATCACTGCACGGTGTTATTACCGCGCCCCCCTTCTCCCGAGCCACGGAACGCCGATTCGGCGAAATGGCAGAAAGACGTGGCGGCCTGACCTGCCGGGTCCGTCGCTGTCGTAAGAGCAGCGCGCTCCACCAGCGTTAGGGAAGAGTGATCGGTACGCCGAAAATATACAGTCACGGTGAAAATTCAACCAGAACGTCACCTGAAACGGAACAAACCCGTAACCAAACCCTGAACCCATGTAGTGGGTTGTCACTTGTGATACACAGCAGTGCAGCACACGGTGACACAGTGAAATTTGTCCTCTGTATTTAACCATCACCCTTGGGGAGCAGTGTGTGGGGACGGTGCTTTGCTCGGTGGCACCTTGGTGGATCGGGATTCCAACCGGCCACCTTCTGATTACGGGGCCGCTTCCTTAACCGCTAGGCCACCACCGCCCCTGTTGTCTGTTGTCCCACCACAGCATTTTCCAGCAGATCATAACCCACGTTCACACTTTCCACGGATCCCTCTTTCTTATGGAACGTGTCTTCTGATCTGGATAAGACGGGGTTAAATAAACCACTGCCGGAATTAACCAAATCATTTTAACGTAGGTGGTCACTGTCACTTCCAGAAGAAACAAAAACAGACGCAGTCACCAGATTTCTCTAAAAGGGCGCGCACACGCACACACACACACACTGCAGTTCAGGCCTGGCACCCACACCTCAGACCGGCTGGGTCGGTACCGACTGGCGCGTGGGAGCCAGTCTCCAAATGGCACGCGCCGGGACCGGTGGCCCCCAACACTGTGACGTTAGGGCCACTGCCACTAAAGTGAGGGTGACAAAGAGAGGGGTCTCTGGCTCCGGAGTTCAAAGTTATTTTTACCACACGCGGAAAAAAAACACGGCGAATTCCGTTCTACGCCCCAAAATTAGAGGATTATAGCATCCAAAAGTAAAATATCATTCCTTTGCTTGAGATTTATTTTTAATTACAAGATCTCCATCGATCACCGCGACTCCCATCATCTCGGTTTGTACAGGGCCGTGAAAGCGGCAGCGGACGTCGCCGGGAAACGTTCCAGGTTCTTATTTCTACACTCGTACACAAAAGGCCATTTGGAAGCAACGATCATATTCCACCCCCCGCGGCCGTCCACTTTAACCGCGGGACGTGTAAAATGACACAAATGTAAAGAAAGCGGTGGTGGTGGCCCCGACCTTGCTCTCTGACCTATGACCCCGGCACCCCTCCTGCTCCCTCCAAAAGCACGATCCATTGAACTGGCATTGAACAAGAGAACGGTTTAAAACACACACAAGAACACGAACGTGTTTACGTGTCGAGCTGAGGTCACCCGATCTCAAAGCTGAGGTCACCCGATCTCAAAGCTGGACTTTTTACTCGTATGCTTTTAATAAAACTGGTTTTAAAAAGCCAAGTTCTGCTGCGCTCAAACAACACACAAAAATCTGCTCATTTAGGCAGCAACTGCACAATTATAATGGAGGGAGAAAAATGAAATATGATATAATCTTTGCATTGGAACCAACTGAGTATTCATGTCAAGGTAGCACTTGTGATACAATAGGACACTAAAACTAATATGGCTGCCAAAACATCACGAAAAAGTAAATCAGAGCGACAAAGAACCCAGAATAGGAGTAAAATGAATTTTTTTTTTTAAATTAAATAAAATTAAAAAAAAAAACATTTCCAGCAATTCAAGGGCCAAATTTTCCACTCTTCTGGGTTCAATTAAGCGACTCCCATCCAATCCACCGATCCACCGACTTCAAAGCCAGATGAGGACCAAGACCAAATTCACCACAAACACAGCAGTCCACCTTACTATATACAGCTGACCAGGCCAGTCACATCACAATACCGGGCAGAACGTGCGTGAAGAACGTCTTCCGGAACGTTCCATCACAGACAGAAGAAATCCGCCATCAGGGGCGTCGCTGGCGAATCCACAGACCTTCACATGGAGTACAGCGCCTTGAAAACGCCACAGAACAGTCGCACTGTGAGGACAAATACATAAATAAACGTCCTACTGAAGGATAAGTGACCCATGACCTTTTCCAAAGGGCCAATGACATTGTAGTAAATTTGTAAAGACACCGCAGTCTGGAAACCTACAGAATACCCTGTTATTGTCAGAGGATTAGTGCAATGGTGCTAATTCAGAACAGATCTTTGGCATTGAGCACATTTCTGGACACAAGAGCGATTCAAACTTGGAACACACGGAACGTGTAGAGAACGAAGCAAACCCTTCAAGTGCTAGAGGCAAGAGGAAGACGGAACGAACATATTTTAGCGCGATGGAGACGTAATTGTTTTTATTACACCCAACAAACGTGGAACAGGCCGTGTCAAGAGGACCTAGAAGCGTGGCGCAGCCGCCGAGCCCGGACCGGAATCTCTGCCCGGCGCTAATTTATACACAAGCCCCGGACAAAACGGCCCCAACGTCCCCAACGTCCCAGCTCCATCTGCTCCGCCAACAAACATATGGCATGGAGCTCCGGCACGCGGACGGCCTCGCCGGCTTCGGAGGAAGTCCCGCCGGGGACGCCGCCACAGCGCTCGAGCCAGGACCAGCGACGATCGTCCAGAAAGGGGCTTCAAAAGGATTTCCACAAAGCCCACCAGCAAACGCTGAGGAAACTATTCCATGTATTATTGTCTTGGATCATATTTCTCAATTAAAATCCAAATAAAAAAATAATAATAAAAAAAAAAAAAAAAAAAAAAAAAAAAAATACAGATTTTTACTATTTTTTTTTTCTCCCCACTGTTCTGTCCTGCGACGCTAGAATGTTTGTTATGGACCAGGAGATGAAGCCTGACCCAGGATCAGTCGTAACAGGCTGCCCGGGTCACGGTGACGAGCAGCTCCGTCCGGACCACTTACAGCCAGACATGCGACCAGTTAGGAGACCCGCCCCGAGCCGCAGTTCATTAACGTCATTAGCAGACACGCTGCTCGGTACATACGCTTAATTAAGTCATCTCATGACGGTGGGTCAAATGGGGACAAAAACGGGACCAACTACTGGTTTCACGGCATAGAAAATCTCTACTTCACCCCACTCTTGGTTAAAACGAGCGCCGCAACTCAACCCGCCGGTTAACTCACACGTCAAGAGTCATCTCAGCAGTCGCTCCAGCACCTCCGGCCGAGGGAACTCAATCCAGCCCTTTAAATAAAGACAGGAGGAGGAGGAGGAGGAGGCCGCTTCCCTCGGTCCCGCCGCGTCCGAGAGGCGTCTGCTGAGCTGCTGCCGGCGGCACTGCGCGCCTCCGCCGCCGCCTGCCACCAGCACCACTCCTGGCGGGCTAAATTTGGCCGGCTCGGCGGCCCCCAAAAGAATGTAGCCCTCGGCCCAGAATAAACATGCTGACCGAACGGAGCCGTGAGCTCAGATCGGCCGGCTCTCGGCGGCCCCGCCTTCACCGGGGCAGCATGTGGACTAATAAGCGATATTACTAGCTGTTAATGATGCGGGCGTGGCCGTGGCTGCCATCATGGCAGCAATGAACATCCTGCATCCGTGTGATGTGTTAAACTCAAGCCTGGGTGGTGGTAGCCTGGTGGGTAACACACTCGCCTGTGAACCAGGAGACCCAGGTTCAAATCCCACCAACTACCATTGTGTCCCTGAGCAGGACACTCAACCCTGAGTGTCTCCAGGGGGGGGGACTGTCCCTGTCACTACTGATTGTAAGTCGCTCTGGATAAGGGCGTCTGGTAAATGGTGTAAATGTAAATGTAATGCCTGTCTGAAAGATGCAATATAAACATGAACACTAGGGGGCGAGCCAACATATGAGCCAACAGGCCTCATGCCGGCCTTGATTTACATTATTGCCATCGTAACAGAGGTAAAAGAGCCAGCTCTTCCTCTTACACTTTATACGTAATGAAGTCTTTCGTTACAATTGTGGTTTTGATTTCTGTGGTCTGCCCCCTAGTGGAGACGTCCAGTATCATGAGTAGTAACGCATTGAGCTGCACGAGCTACTATTACATACAAAAATATCCAGAATAAGGAATATGCATACACAATTAGGATTGGTGGAAAGGGAAACAGCAGGAATAAACATAGCTAGCCCTGCCGGTTGCGAAGTACATGCTGCAGGCATCTTACACTGAACCATTTCATTACACACGGAATCACTTCTTTTTTGTGACTAGACTTCTTTCATCCGTGACTAGAGCGGCTTCTCTTTACCGGCGTGCAACACCTCGTTTGTGGAAATTGCACAACCGGACAGACACTTTTCTCGTTTTCACTTGTGAATGCCATATAACCCCTCCCACAACATAGCGGTGTCTCCCTAAACTCCCATCAGCCCCCGCCTTAAAGAAGCCACTTGGAGCGTAGGCGATTATCAACTCAACTTTTCGCTTTCGTCACACATGCGACAGAACGCCGGGAGAAAGGAACGCACTGCATTTACGTGCCCACCGCTGATCCGCCGGTAACTCTCCCGGCTTCGTTCCGGTGTGGAGACGAGGGCCGGTGGATTCGCCAGATTTCCGGGACACGAGGGATGACCTGCAGTGTTCGCTCTCCTATCACAGACCCGATCATAGTAGTAGGTGGTAGAGCCTAGCGGGGTATGAACCAGAACCAGGAGACCCAGGGTCAAACCCACTTACTACCATAGTGTCCCTGGGCAGGACACTTTTTTTTTTTTTTTTTTTTTAAGTGATTGTCACATGTGATACACAGCAGCACAGCACACGATGCACACGGTGAAATTTGTCCTCTGCATTTAACCACCACCCTGAGTGAGCAGTGGGCGCCGGGGAGCAGTGTGTGGGGACGGTGCTTTGCTCAGTGGCACCTCAGTGGTACCTTGGCGGATCGGGAATCAAACCAGCAACCTTCTGATTACGGGGCCGCTTCCTTAACCGCTAGGCCACCACTGCCCCTAAACTTAACCCTGAGTGTCTCCAGGGGGGACTGTCCCCGTCACTACTGACTGAAAGGCGCTCTGGATAAGGGCGTCTGGTAAATGCCGTAAATGTAATGATTTAATATTGTGGAGCGTCACAGCAGTCGCAGCCACAACTCGCAACTCCCATAAGTCGCAGCAGGTTCTGGCAGCGCGGCCATCTTGTTGCTACGACAGGCCTGGAACTGAAAATGCGTTGGGAGGAGCAGCTCGGCTGGTCTACAGTCAGACTGGAATCGAGAACAAGAGCCGGGTGGGGCTCGGCGATCCCTCGACAACATGTCTGCCGGCACAAAGTCAAACAGCTCCTGTGGTCGGGGCCTCAGAAGAAGAACGTGAGCGATTCTGACAAGCCTCATGGACAAATCTGCCCTTAAGGAGAACATCTCCATCCTCGCTTTTGGACGAACTGTTATTACACGAAAGCAGCTCCACACTGCGATACACATCACAGCGTTTCAGCTGATGAATTCAAGTCGAATTCGAAGTGGTTATAACATGGAAACGTTGCTGCTGGTACGTAGCGCCGTATTAGTTACCGTATTAGTGACGACGCCCCCCTGGCGTCGTCACTTCATCTATACGTGTGAAACTTGGGTTTTTAGAATTTCCGCCATTATTAAGTCACATTTGGGGCAGCGGGGGCCTAGCGGTTAAGGAAGCGGCCCCACTGAGGTGCCCTTGATGAAGGTCCCGTCCCCACACGCTGGTCACCGGGTGCCTGTCATGGCTGCCCACTGCTCAGCAAGGGCAACGGTTAAATGCAGAAGACACGTTTCACCGTGTGCTGTGTTGCGGTGTTTCTTTTTTCACACTTCATGCCCACAAATATCCCGGTCATGAGTGTAAATTTGAACAGTCGCGGTATTACACTGCATCTAGACCTCGGCTAGCTATCGCCAATATTAAACATAACCGAGGTTTTAACCAAATATTAGAGTCCTTTTAAAACGGCTAATCGGCCCACTTGGTCCCATCAGTGTAGTTCATCGGCGTCTCGGTCCCTGCGGTTTGGCGTGGCGCTCTTTACAAAAGGAAGGAGAATAAAGTTCTCGGCCGTAACATCCTGAGGCGTTCACAACAATCGCCGAATAGACGTTACGAGGCGAAATCCATCCGTTCAAACCACGGAGCAGCACAGATGGTTCAGATTAAAAGACTAAATATAGCACCGAGGGTAAAAAGGAGGAGGAGAAGAATACTTCTACGCTGAAGTGGACTACGATTAGCTGGAATTCTGGAATTTAATTTTTTTTTAAACCCCAACTCTTCTAGTGCGGAGGACGGAAACGTGACACGCCGCGGAGCCGGAGACCAGCGGACCGGTTCACCCAGAGATACTGGTCTGTTTTCAGACATGACAGCATGAACCAGAAATCCAGCCCTCGGCCCAGAGCCCCACACACACACACACACACACACACACACACACACACACACACACACACACACACAAAACACGGCATCACTCATATAAAACACACACCGAGCCTCTTCCAGGAACATTAAAAACGACGTAAAGGTTGTGCTGCTTTGGAGACTATTGATCTATGAACAAGGCCGGGTTATTGACACCTGACCTTTTGTTAATAGAAAGAAACTATTGACCAACGTCCATATCCTGCAAGCTCATGGCGGAGCAGAGAAACGGAATCACGCTCAGAACATCTAAATAACGTACGATATTATTTATTTCTTTAATTCAGTAGTTTTAACTACGTCTTTCTTGCACAAAGTTTCAAAAAGGGGAGGAGCCTGTAGGCTTGACTGACAGCTCTCGAACATCCTACTTCCTCTGCCCGGACTATGGATGTCCATCTCGGCTCCTCCTGTCCTTTCAGCTCCTAATAACAGCCCCGGCATGCAGCCGGACCCTCCGCACCTTCATGCCAGATCTTCTCTCTGCCCGTAACCGGTGAGGAAGGCGGCTTCGCTCATCCGCTCCGTAATGGGGTCCACATGGAGGTGAAACCCAAGCGCCGTGGTACCGAACGTGGCAACCAGCCTACGACGAGTCCCACGCCGGCTCCAGCTCTTTCAGCCGGTGCGCCAACACCTCCGCAGCACATCCACGGTGTGGGCTTGTCTTTCGTTTCATTCCATTCAGACGTGAAGAAGGCCCCAGAGGACAAACCTCAGCTTCTCGCCACCCCGCTGCGCCCGGCGAAGCTCGGCTGCGTTCTTTCCACCCGCCTCAGAGACCCTGAAACCTGAACCGCTGCATGTATACGGAGGCTAGAGAGCTGGCCGCAAAATGTGACTTCCTATTAATTCATAAGGCGCTCCGGTCCACTGGGATCAGGGCATTTAAAGGAGGCGAGGCCAACTTACAGCATTTACCAGGCACCATTTACCAGATCAGTAGTGGTAGGGACAGTCCCCCCCTGGAGACACTCAGGGTTAAAATCCATGTTATCACACAGTTATCACCCCTGTTAAGCACAGACAGTGTTAAATTCACCCTAGTTAGGCTGGTTAGGGTACCGGGCCACAAAATATACCACCATAACCAGTCGTACGATGCCACCGTCTGACCTGCTTCTGTCTGTTCTCTCCGAGATACTGAATCAAGCGTTCAGACCACCAACAGACCCCAGCGAAGAGACCAGCAGATAAATCCTGGTTCCTGACAACTGCTAAACGAGGACTCAGCATGAAACGAACCAGAGGGTCACCACTGCCACCACCACCTATACAACTACAGCTTCAGGGATCTTCAAATGGACCAGTAACACCATAACGGACACGTAATCTAGACCATGACACTGGACTAAAACCTATTCTGCCCTGTCCAGGACCTCCAAACATGGACAGATGCTCTATGCTGCACTGTGGACCTCTCCACCTCTACAACTGTAGGACTTTTTCTCTTCTTGGACAAATCACTGACACCACTTGCAGGCTCACTCTACCCTGGAAGGACGTCCCTCTCTGCATCACTCCTTCCCAACGTCTCTTCCCACCTTTTTAGTGAAGTTTTTCCTTGTAAAGGGTCACCTGTAGGGTCAGTCGAAGCCCATTGAGACGTACCGTGTGTGATTATGGACTAAATAAGAAGTAAACGTTGTTCTTGTAGTAGGTGGGGTTTGAACCTGGGACTTTGTCTTGTCCACTACGCTACCAAATAATAACAAAATAAAGTCGCTACGGGACAGTTCTGCATTTTTGAAGATTTTATGAGAACGCTGCCAACATTCTCAGGCTTTTCAGCCCAGAGTTCAGCACTGAACACGAACTGCGGCCAGCGGGGATAGAAGCGACGTGACCCCAAGTTGACCCCTCACACACGCCGTTAGGACACACGCAATGCTGCGTTCAAGTCTTTCGCTGGACAAACCTGGACATTGTTAGACACATGGACATTCTTTTTTTTTTTTTTTTATGTAAACAAGCGTTTGCACATCTTTAAGATGAGGACGTCAAAGTGTTTGTGTTCTTCCAGAACAAACTTCTCACACGAGGAACAGTGGTCTCTCTTCTACCAACAGCTGATGTTTAACTCTCGCGGTAAACTCATAGCCGGTATTTTCCGCTTCTGACGGGACAGGCCTGAGACGGGGTTTTCATCCTGTTGACCCGTGCAACCATTAGTAATGAGATCCTGAACCCGGTTAACGCAGGACAGGAGGGTCTCCAGGAGACATTCCAGAGAGAGAGAGAGAGAGAGAGAGAGAGAGAGAGAGAGAGAGAGAGAGACGGGCGGGGGTCTGAGATGAAAGAAGAGAGAAGTTAGTATGCGGAGCACAAGTCGGCCCGACTCTGCAGTGCTGCGTCTTCAGTCCCGTCCCCTCAGCCCGTCTCTCTCATACACACACATACAAAGACAGAAGACACTTGGGATTTGCGAAATAGCGTTCCAGGGGCTCCGGTTCCCTCATGAAAGGTCAAACACAAGCAGGTTAGATGAACCGCCCCGCCCCGACCTGGATACGCGTGTTTAGAATACACACTTTTAAAAAAATAAATAAATAAATAAAGTGTCCCAGAAATAAGCCACCGTGGCTTTTGTTCAGCAGGGACGGGATGAAAGGTCCATTAACCCCAACAGGTGAAGGTCTGAAGGTCTCCAAACATCACCACAGCAGAAGGAAAGACGCGCTGTGTGTGTGTGTGTGTGTGTGTAAGACAGAACAGCTGAATTTAGCAGCGAGGACACTTGTGGTTTAACGGAACCCTCGTAAATGAAAATTTCACAGCAAGTCGACAGATTCGCGCTGGAGGTGCGAGCCTTCACTGGTCTCGCGATTCGATCACGATGAGAAATGAGTCGTGGAATCGCATCGCTTCGTTTTCAAATACGGTTTTCTGCCGTTTGTGGCCTCGGGCTGAGTGCGGACTGAATGACGACTGCTTCCTGCTCAAATTCGAAGCGCCAGCGCGGCCGCGCGTTCACATGAAGTCAAACGGATCGCTGCAGGCAACGTTTTCACGTATCGTATACGTTGGACGAATACTTGCACAGGAATTATTGCGATAAACGATGATTGACGTATTAAAAATGGAACATTAATGCACGTGCACCCAAAACAACAATTAAATCATCCTTCCATTCGGAACTCGTTTTGAAACGTCGTATAACGACAAAAGTGCAGCGAGGGCCTTAAAACCAGAAGAGTGGCATCACTGTCCACGCTGTCCACGCTGTCCACACTGTCCAGCGGCTGCAGACTCGTTTACATTTACAGCATTTACCAGATGTCCTTATCCAGAGCGCCTTACAGTCAGTAGTTACAGGGACAGTCCCCCCCTGGAGACACTCAGGGTTAAGTGTCCTGCTCAGGGACATGATGGTAGTAAGTAGGGTGGTAGTAGCCTAGCGGGCAACACACTCGTCTATGAACCAGAAGACCCAGGTTCAAACCCCACTTACTACCATCGTGTCCCCGAGCAGGACACTTAACCCTGAGTGTCTCCAGGGGGGGACTGTCCCTGCAACTACTGATTGCAAGTCGCTCTAGATAAGGGCGTCTGTAAAAATGTACTTAGTAAGTGGGGTTCGAACCTGGGTCTTCTGGTTCATAGGCAAGTGTGTTTCCCACTAGGCTACTACCACCCTACAATCAGTATTTACAGGGACAGTCCCCCCCTGGAGACACTCAGGGTTAAGTGTCCTGCTCGGGGACACGATGGTAGTAAGTGGGGTTCGAACCCGGGTGCTCGGGCGAGCGTGTTACTAGCTACTAGCACCCCAGCACTACCGCACAGCAGCTATGCTGCTCCGGGGGGGGACGCCTCTGCATAAACTATTAAATACAGGCTGTTTCCCCGTTCCACACAGTTCCAGGAGGACATGGAAGCTCGTGCAGAAGGAGACAGAGCTGCTGTGTTGTAACTCCCGACGGAGGACTGTGGCAGGGGACAGCTGTTACTGCCGGGACAGATGGGCCGACACTGGGCCACCTGTTCCAAAGAAGCACCCACCCCCACCGAGGGGAGTCACTAACGGAGGGGCAGGAGGGAAAAGTAGAGCCATGGAGGAGTTGTGCTGGGCCACAAAATGTGTTCCTCAGACCTGTGCTGAACGAGGGGTCCACCAGCCACCCCCACCCAACAGACATCTGCTACCAAATGGCCAGCAGCCTGGACACACACACACACACACACACAGGATAATGCACAGAATAAATCTGAAGAGGGGAAAAATAAAATTGGTTTGACTGGTGGATGTTAACACCCCCCCACTCATTAGCATGAATTATTATCACCCCCAAAATGGTGAGGGTGTGAATTTAAAACCACTAAAATCGAAACTTTGCGACCTGCACGGGCTTTACTTTTTACGACGAGTCACTTCCATCTACGAATTCGTTTGAAAATGCCGCTTGTAAGATCATCCCCCCTCAGGACAGGGGTGGCCACCCCCAATCCTCCCCTAAACCCCCAAAACCCGGACCTCTCAGCGAGACGGTTTACATTTAGGTGCATTCCTATTGGACAAATCACGACTTCGAGCACAAGTTAAATCCAGCTTGGAGATTAGAACATCGTCCAACACGGACACGTTTGACACCACGTCAAAGCACGTGTCTTCCCAATGTTTTACGGGGTGCAAAATGTCACGGAGACAAAATGTCACAATGTCGAGCTCTTCAGTCCCACGTCATACAGGCACGCTGGGAAGTTCCATTTTTTACGCTTGGTTCACAAACCTTTCCCAAATTCTCGCCAAAAATAAACTAGCTCGTCTTCCTTTGCGCGATTTTGTGCAATTTAATTTAAATGCGCTGCAGACATTTGAAACGCTGTTGCCTCTCGCAATGTAAACGTTTCACCAATTTCAATGAAATTCAAGGCAAATTATCATCGTAACCCAGACATTGAAAGTTCAGTTTATACATGTTCTATTCCATAGTACATCAGGCTTAATTAATATATTCATACGATGAATGCCGTTGTAAGTACCGGCCATCGTACGTTAAACTTTAGACCAGCAACATTGTACTCCCGCGCATCGCACAGTCTTAGTCACTTTAGTTTCATATATTTTTATTGCAAACATTATTTTATTGAAGTGTTGCACGCTCAGTTCTGACCACTAGATATGGGGATATTTATTTATTTATTTTTAAGATAAGAGTCCAAATCTGGAGGAGGATTTTTTATTTTTTTTTGTAGCCCAGTGACCCCAGGGGCAAATCTCTACAGGGTGGGCCATTTACATGGATCCACCTTAATAAAATGGGAATGGTTGGTGATATTAACGTCCTGTTTGTGGCACATTAGTATATGTGAGGGGGCAAACTTTTCAAGATGGGTGGTGACCATAGTGGCCATTTTGAAGTCGGCCATCTTGGATCCAACTTTTTGTTTTTTTCAATAGGAAGACGGTCATGTGACACTTCAAATTTATTGGTAATTTCACAAGAAAAACAGTGCTGTGCTTGGTTTTAACGTAACTTTATTCATGAGTTATTTAGAGGTTTCTGACCACTTATAAAATGTGTTCAATGTCACCAACCATTCCCATTTTATTAAGGTGCATCCATGTAAACGGTCCACCCTGTATAACAAACCAAACAGAATCACCAGCAACAGGAAGGCGCCGAGTCGACCAACCGCTACACAGACGGCCGCCGCCATGTTGGTTTGGGGGGAGTGGGAGACGCTGGTCAGCAGAAAAGTACATTACATTTGTCGGGGGTGAAGGGACCGAGCCCCCTGCCACATGCGGCTGTGACAGCTGCATGGGGACTGGAGCCTAGGTCAGCTGCTGGACCGTCCCGGCCACCTGGCAAACAAAAACCTCGCACGTCTCCACATGAGGACACTTTAGAGTAAAGTTTAAAAAAAAAAAAAAAAAAAAAAAAAAAAAAGTCCACACAGGAGCGTTATCTGAACTGGCGCGCTAACTCCCCGCTCTCCTGGTTTGGCGTCTAGCTCTCCTCCGCGGCCAGTTAAACGCGCCATTGTTCTCCGGCCGCCGTCTTTTCATTAGAAATGTGCAGCGTGGAGATGATTTCTAGAGATGTAGCAACTCCGTAACCAGTTCTTAAAAAACTAGATGTCCTGGGTCCCCTGAAGTGTCGTCTCTGTGTTGAAGCGAGGCCTGATATGAAGGTCACATCTACAAAAGGACAGTCCCACTTAACCCTCAGAGATTATAGAACTTTGGAAATGGGACTGGACTCTGTAAGACTGTGTAGAGCGCGGTAACTTTTTCCTCCCACAGAACACTCAGAGAGGGTTAAACACAAGGACTAATTCACTCGGAGCTGAACAGGCTGTGAGGGGTATTCGGTAAAACCGGCCGTTCAGGTCTCCGGCAGCATAATGCGTCCAACAGCAACAAAACCACAAAGCTCCGCCCCTTTTTCACCAACACTTGGCCCGGAATGGCCACAAAGGCAACATTCTCTTTCAGGGAGGATCCGGGGGGGCACTGTTGTCAAGAGATTCACTTTCGGGGTCCCCCGCCATTGTTGGCCAGACAAAAGGGGGACATGTTTGTTGAGAGTCGCTCTTGATGTGGGGGCGAGGCGTGGGCGGGGTCCCCTCTCACTTTACTTCACATTCCTCCGCGGCTTTAAACAAGCACCCATCTTTGCGTCTCCAAATCAGCACGTTGCCAAGGCAACACTTCCCACAGCAAGGACGTATACGGAACCGAACCGTGCATGCAAAGCTGGAGTAAAGGGAAGCGGGGAACTCGCTGTCGGCGTGACCGTGAGGGCATGGACGGGGTAATTATCTCCATCCCAACACCCACACACAGCCCCAGGGCGCCTTGCGGCGGAAGACCGGGACCGCCGCTACGGCTACGAAGGCTATGGTCCTTCACAGTGGAGGGAAAGGAGGGAGGTGGAGGACGAGAAAAGGGTGAATTCGCCACGTCCCTGTGCTCCTTCTGGCGTTCCTCCTAAACACACACACACACACACACACACACACACACACACACCTCCCATTGTCTTACACAAGCTCACGTGGGTTATTCTCACCGGCGGAGCCCGTTCTGCAGTTCTACAGGCGCCGGAGGAGACGTGTCAACCACACCGGCGTCCCGTTCCTTACGACGTCTGACCCGGCCCGGGCTGCCAGGGCTCTGATCCTCAGCATGAGCCCACCTGAGTACGCGGCCGTAATCCCAGCCGTACCCGGGCTGAGAGCGGGCAGCGCTAATCTCGGCCGTCCAGATGCCGCCGGGCGCGCACACAGCTGCCTAATCCCGGATGTGCAGACGCCAGAGCACATCTGGACCTCGGGGACTCACAAGAAGCTCGTCCAGAAGAGCTTACAGAACGCCGTACATCCAGCACAGCCATTCTGAGTCAGAAAGTCACGGTGCACACAGTGAAACGTGTCCTCTGTATTTAACCATCACCCTGAGTGAGCAGTGGGCGGCCATGACAGGCGCCCGGGGAGCAGTGTGTGGGGACGGTGCTTTGCTCAGTGGCACCTTGGCGGATCGGGATTCGAACCGGCAACCTTCTGATTACGGGGCCGCTTCCTTAACCGCTAGGCCACCACTTCCCCAATTCCCCCCCCCCTTAAAAGGTTCTACTTGGTGTCAGAAAAAGAACTGCAATAAATCTGGGGGACGTACGCTGGGGGGAGGGACGTAGCAGCTGATGAAAAGCACATGGGGGACGGAGACAGGAGAGACGAGTGGGGAGGGAGTACAAGGGGTTGTCCTCCCTGACTCGTCCCGACCGCCGATCGGTAAACGGGCATAGACACCAGTAACGCAATAAAAATTAACCACACTGAACAAATACGATAAAATTAATAAAATACTACTAAAGAAATGAAGAACAGACTAAATAGCTTAACACTTAATGATTTATTATTCAAACAGTAAAACAAAATTAAGGTCCCATATTCCAGCGTTTCGTCACGTAATAAAGAGAAATTGCACTGTGACGTAGCTTCATATTAATTGACATGAAAAACATGAGGTCACGGATTCACACTTCGACCCTCTGACCTCACATGCCTTCCGACCTACGTGGCCGATAAGGTCGACGAAGGCTGCCAGCCGTAACGCTGATCGATGCCGCGGAGACACGCCGGCTCTGTCTCGGAGCAGAACAAGGGGGCATAACTCATCCATCACCAGGAGTCCCACTCAACTGGACGAGACAGACTTGGAGAAACCGAGCTGGTAGGAGGTCTTTAAACAAATAAAAAAAAATTTAAAAAAGAAGCGATAAAGAAGAACGTTTCCCTCAGCGCTGCAAAGCATTTCTGCATGGTCAATTCCACCATTTCAATTCCATGGCCACCATGAACACTTTTAAAATCTTCATCCAGTCCAACATCTGTTAAAAACAGAAATAGTAGAAGAAAAGCAGTCCTGGACCTCAGTGGGAAAACCTTATCTACAGGAACGAAAGATGAGACTCCACCAGACTGCCTGGAAGATGTGAACGTTTTCAACCTATTTCCATTCCTCAAGCAGTCAGTCACTCTCGAGAACTTCTCACCAGCCCACACAGAGCAGACACCACAGGTGCCGCTCTCTGCTCCTACAACCTCAACGTTCCTCCTCCGAGCACCTGGCACCACATCCGCAAGCAGGGTCCAGCCTGGCATTCTTCTACCTCCGAGGCTGGACCAAGCCACAGATGGCTGCTGCTGCTGCTGGGTTCATCTGGGTTCATCAGACGCACAAAACCTCAACGTTTCTAAACCAAGTCAAATCGGACAAAAAGTATTAACTGACGACCTGACCCTTCCAGTAGAAGCGCTGTAATTTACAGCATTTTTACATTCGTCGACTGTAAAATTACAGAAACGCGGCCAAATCCATATTAGGAGCCGGTGCAACAGGAACAAGACACCGTGTAAACGTCACCACGCCTCATCAGGAAACTGCATTTTACCGTTGGTTTTATTCCCAGAGATATATATTTTTTTTAATTACATTGAGCGTCCATTCCAGTAAACGGCATTCTAAAAAAAAAAAAAAAAAAAAAAGTTCCGAAGCCGGAGGGGATGAAGAGTCGCACAAAATTAACACGTCTCTCGCAGTTCACCGGTGGCGGGGAGAGATCAAAAATAAACGGTAATGGATCACCGAGCCGGGACGTGGCATCCACGCGGCAGCAGCAAAATACCGTAAAGCACAAATCTCCCCCCTCCCGGCGGAAAAAAAAATAAAAAAATGAATCCGTCGCGGATTACGTATTATATAACACCTCCGCCCGTACAGCGCGAATCAGCAGTAACCCACTCGGCGGCCATTATTCTACTCGTCCGGCGACGGGGCTCACAAGACGAAAGGTCAGTAGAGGTCACGCACGACCGCCACGTTTCCCGGGAACGCCTGCGCCAAACATGAAGCAACTTAATAAAATCAGGCAAAGCCACAACACGGGTCCAAAAAAAAAAAAGAATTCTAATTTTCCGAATTTATAACAATTTTCCCGTTGTATGAAAAGTACTACGACATTTTAAACACGAAGCATCGATCTGCAAATCTGTAAAACGTATTTCCATATAAAAACAGGCGCACTTTACCCTGCGGGACACCAAAATCAAGAAACGGAATCAGCGACGAGTACTAACGGCGGTTTGAGTACTAATGTCTGAAAGTTGGACGTGCTCCGGCTACAGGAAACGGTGCATTATGGGAGCAGTTTTCGGACGATCGCTTTAACGGCCAACGACACAAAACTCAAATACGACAATCTTACACAACCCAAATATTTTTGATGCCTTATGGTTCAAAACAATCGTATTATTTTTATTATGACAGTGCTATTTTACATCTACGTTTATTGTCTACGTCACACCACTGCTGCGTGAGAAGAACCTCCATTGCTGTACCCACGTATTGGTGTCATGTGATGTGACAAACGCAATTGGTCCTTCTCAGGCCTGAAGCATGGACAGCAAGACCTCAGGCGGACACCATTTTCTACTGGACATGGGGTCAAAGCGCTGACCCCGAACTATCTACACGTGTCCCAAGATTCCTGACCTGGTTATTAACCCGTGGCTCTAACCACTGAAGGGCTGATGCGAATCCCGATCCGCCAAGGTGCCACTGAGCCTCCAAGACCATGTCTGGAGAAACACGTACCTGGACAGAAGGAACCTGTATCTACATGAAACCAGATCCGGGCCTCCAAGACCAGGTCTGGAGAAACACGGACATGGACACAAGGAACCATTAACTAAATGAAACCAGGTACCAGATCCGGACCTCCAAGACCAGGTCTGGAGAAACACGGACATGGACACAAGGAACCATTAACTACATGAAACCAAGTACCAGATCCGGACCTCCAAGACCAGGTCTGGAGAAACACGGACATGGACACAAGGAACCATTAACTACATGAAACCAGGTACCAGATCCAGGCCTCCAAGACCATGTCTGGAGAAACACGGACATGGACACAAGGAACCATTAACTACATGAAACCAGGTACCAGATCCGGACCTCCAAGACCAGGTCTGGAGAAACACGGACATGGACACAAGGAACCTGTAACTACATGAAACCAAGTACCAGATCCGGACCTCCAAGACCAGGTCTGGAGAAACACGGACATGGACACAAGGAACCATTAACTACATGAAACCAGGTACCAGATCCGGACCTCCAAGACCAGGTCTGGAGAAACACGGACATGGACACAAGGAACCATTAACTACATGAAACCAAGTACCAGATCCGGACCTCCAAGACCAGGTCTGGAGAAACACGGACATGGACACAAGGAACCATTAACTACATGAAACCAGGTACCAGATCCAGGCCTCCAAGACCATGTCTGGAGAAACACGGACATGGACACAAGGAACCATTAACTACATGAAACCAGGTACCAGATCCGGACCTCCAAGACCAGGTCTGGAGAAACACGGACATGGACACAAGGAACCTGTAACTACATGAAACCAAGTACCAGATCCGGACCTCCAAGACCAGGTCTGGAGAAACACGGACATGGACACAAGGAACCATTAACTACATGAAACCAGGTACCAGATCCGGACCTCCAAGACCAGGTCTGGAGAAACACGGACATGGACACAAGGAACCTGTAACTACATGAAACCAAGTACCAGATCCGGACCTCCAAGACCAGGTCTGGAGAAACACGGACATGGACACAAGGAACCATTAACTACATGAAACCAAGTACCAGATCCGGACCTCCAAGACCAGGTCTGGAGAAACACGGACCTGGACAGAAGGAACCGGGTACCAGCTCCGGAACAGATGAAGTTCTGCAGCAGGACGGGATTTATTCAGAACAAATAAAACGCAGCGGACAGACCATCAGCACACGATCCGCCATCGAATTACATAACTCGAGCGTGGACGCGCGCACAGGCGACACGGCGACACGGGGTCCAACTCGGCTGTAAAGTTGTCGGGTCCGGGTTTATATTCACGTCACGTTTTTTTACGTCGTTTTGTCTCTCCGCGTCGCTGATGCAGGAGACGCCGCGACGGACGCGACTCACCTCATGGCGGCGAACTTGATGCTCCGGGGAAACGGGAGTAGAATTAAAAAAGGGGGGGAAAAAAGGCGCCTTCTCGTCGTGAAGGACACGACGCCGCGACTCAGTCCGCCGCCGCGGGCCGTTTCACCTCAGGCTGCGGCCGAACGAGCGGGGCATCGCGGCGTGGGAGAGGTTCAGGGACGCCGCGCCGGTTCTATCCTCCGCCGCGGTCGGTGTGAAGAGCGCGGACTGACGCGCCTCGCCGCCGCGTGGGGCACGTACGCGACGTAAAAAGCGCCGGCCGGGAAAACCACGCCCCCTTTCACCTTCTTCTGGCGAACGGGAGACGCGACGGCGCAGCGCCACGCCGCGGCCGTTTGAAGAGTTACTTTTTATAGCCTGTATTTTTAATCAAATGGTCAGATTATTATTAGTAGTAATTTATTATAGTTTTTTTCTCCTTTCTACTGTGGGATAGTCTTCGCATGTAAAGTGTAGGTCAAGTGTAGGGCCTGTCAAAGCCCAATGAGACACACTGTATGTCATTATATCAGAATCAGAATCAGAGTCGTATTTATTGGCCAAGTAAGTGCAAGCACATACAAGGAATTTGATTTACATTTACATTTACGGCATTTGGCAGATGCCCTTATCCAGAGCGACTTACAACGTGCCATCGATGAAGATATCAATTCCGGTTCACTAGGACCCCAACTATGAATAAATCTATTTTATTCAGTCTGTTGTAGATTCTGTACACAAGTTAGACAACAAGAAAATTACAAGTTCATCTAAATCTTCTCTAAAGAGGAAGGTCTTGAGCTGCCGTGTGAAGGTGCTCAGTGACTGAGCTGGAAGTTCATTCCACCACCGAGGGGCCAAGACGGAGAAGAGTCTAGATGAGCGTCTTCCTTTTACCTTCAGAGATGGAGGGACCAGGCGAGCAGTACTGGAGGCTCGGAGTATAAGGAATTTGATTCCGGTAGATGGGCTAAATAAGAAATAAATGTTGTTGTTGTTGTTGTTGTTGTATTTCAGACATAAGAGGCAAATTGAACATAATGGGCACAATAAACATAGTGGAACATCACCAAGCTAACCTGTCTCAAGGGTGATTTGGACAAATTAAATGTTGATGTTCCACTTTAAACCACACAACAGCGGAAAAATGATGTTTAACAAGGTCAATCTTTATAAATTATTTCATTCAATATGCAAATTTACATTTACGGCATTTACCAGACGCCCTTAGCCAGAGCGACTTACATTCAGTAGTTACAGGGACAGTCCCCCCCTGGAGACACTCAGGGTTAAGTGTCTTGCTCAGGGACAAAATGGTAGTAAGTGGGGTTTGGTTCATAGGCGAGTGTGTTACCCAAATTATGTCATGATAATATATTAAATATACACCCAGATACTGTGAAGTGAGGTGATTGTGAAACACTGCAGCACAGCACACCGTGACACAATGAAACTATCACCCTTAGTGAGCAGTGGGGAGCAGTGTGTGGGGACAGTACATTTACATTTACATTTACAGCATTTATCAGACGCCCTTATCCAGAGCGACTTACAATCAGTATTACAGGGACAGTCTCCCTGGAGCAACTTAGGGTTAAGTGTCTTGCTCAGGGACACAATGGTAGTAAGTGGGATTCGAACCCGGGTCTTCTGGTTCATAGGCGAGTGTGTTACCCACTAGGCTACTACCACCCAGTACTTTACTCAATGGGACCTTGGCGGCTCAGGATTTGAACCGGCAATCTTTTGATTACGAGGGACACTTCCTTAACCGTTAGGCCACCACTGCCCTTAGTAATCTCACTGGTCTACCTCTAAAAATAATACAAAATGCAGCAGCACGACTGATCTTCAACCTTCCCAAGTTCTCCACACCACCCCTCTGCTACGTTCCCTCCACCGGCTCCCAGTAGCTGCAGGCATCAGGTTCTAAATACTGATGCTGGCCTACAAAGCCAAACATGGAGTAGCCCCATCCTACCTCACAGCCCTTATTACACCTCGCACTGCACCTGGTATACTCCGAGCCTCCAGTACTGCTCGCCTGGTCCCTCCATCTCTGAAGGTACGAGGAAGACGCTCATCTAGACTCTTCTCCGTCTTGGCCCCTCGGTGGTGGAATGAACTTCCAGCTCAGTCACTGAGCACCTTCACACGGCAGCTCAAGACCTTCCTCTTTAGAGAAGATTTAGATGAACTTGTAACCTTCTTCTCGTCTGACTTCTGTATAGAAACTAGAACAGAGTGAATAAAAGATTGTATTGTGAACCAGAATTGATCATTTAATCGATGTTAACATGGAAGCACGTTGTAGGTTACTCTGGATAAGGGCGTCTGCCAAATGTCTTAAATGTAAAAGTAAATATTCCGTTTTGTAAACCTGCCCACTCTGTTATACTCTAGTCTCACAGAAACAAACGTCAATGAAGTCATGTTGCCAGATCTTGTATTGAACACAGTTTGCCAGAAATTTACATTTACAACATTTATCAGACACCATTAACCAGAGCGACTTACAATCAGTAGTTACAGGGACAGTCCCCCCCTGGAGACACTCAGGGTTAAGTGTCTTGCTCAGGGACACGATGGTAGTAAGTGGGATTTGAACCTTACCTACTAGGCCACTACCACCCTATCGAGAGATCGCCGTTCACTGTTCCTTTCAAGCGTGTCAATAATATTTTTTTTAAAAGAGCGAAAAACTGATCGGTGTGATTTCATTTTCATTACATGTTACCGAGAATTCCAGACAACGCGATTCAAATCATCGCACCTGGCAACATAACAAGCGTACCGCCTACGTGCCTCAATTTACGTACCATGACGCACGAGTATTGCGAATTGTGATTGGCTCCTCCCGGAACCGTCCAATCAGCATGCGGCTTCTTGGACCCCCCCCCTTTTTTTACCCACCTGGTTCTTTGCTGATGTGGTGTTAGCGTTACGACCGAAAGAACGACGGAAAAAACGGATTGATTTGTATTTTTTTTTTTACTTGGGTTTTTTTTTTTGCAGACATGCCGTACTATCAAACGTGGGAAGAGTTCGCCAGAGCGGCAGAGAAACTTTATTTGACGGATCCAATGAAGGTAAAAACAGAAATAAAACCAGCAGCCGCCCAGCGAGCTGGTTCACTAACGCGCGTTTATTAGTCGTTTATTGGCGCCCGTTCCAAACATTAAAAATGTTTTATTTCAGGTGCGGGTGGTCCTGAAGTACCGACACTGCGACGGGAACCTCTGCATGAAAGTAACGGACGACGCCGTGGTGAGAACCTGACCCGCAGCGTTTTTACTGTTCCGTCCTGGTCCGATCTTCACGTGTCTTCTTCTGTTCCAGTGCCTGCAGTACAAGACCGACCAGGCCCAGGACGTGAAGAAGATCGACAAGCTTCACGGGAAGCTGATGAGGCTCATGGTGTCCAAGGAGTCCCACAGCGGCGCGATGGAAACGGACTGATGCTTTCGGCTTTTTTCGTGTTACGGACCGGAGCCGCCGGTCTGCAGACCCAGACTGGTTCTGTGAGGAGGACGGAGGTGGAAGCCCACCAGGCGTTGGGAGGGTGGATGAATATGTCGGTACAAGCAGGTGGACTGGACCTTCGCTGTATACGTCCGCCGCGACCTCGGCGCTCCTGCCGACGTGTGGTTAGGGTTCATCTGCGACCGTGTTGCTTTTCATTATTTGTCATGTGTTTGTTTCTCCACCCACACTTATATGAATTAAACTGGCTCTTGGTGACCTGTAGGGTTAACCCTGGAAAAAGAGTAGGATGTGTGTGTTCTTTATACTCATTAAACGGTGGCTGATAACCCGCACAGACTCGCTCGCCGTCATATATCGAAAACTGGCAGCTTTTCGTGGTGATAAATGGCTGTTTTTTCCATTTTGGCTGAATCGCTGGTCGCTTTCCACAGGAGGTGTTTTAATTGTAAAGTCCGGAGTTGATCAAAACTACTGGTGCGTTTTATCATGTTATAGTTTTACTGGCTGGCCTGGTCGTTTTAAAATTTGTATTTCGATGTCACCTCCGGGCCTCCGTACGTTGGACCTGTATGCGTTTTTTTTTTTTTTTTTTTTTTATAAAGGATAAAAATATCGTTCGAAAAATTATATTTCGAGGTCGCCTCCGTACGTTGGACTTGTACTCGTTTTAAGAGATTAAAAATGTATTTTTAAAATTATATTTCGATGGCCGTTTCTTGTTGAGGCGGGACGAGATGTAGACGCGCGGTCAGCTACTCGGTGTCGAATCTGCACCAAACTCATTCAAAAAGGGTTTTTATTATCATGGTTCCAGTTCATTATGCAAAGCGGGCACAACTTTTTAAAAATATTTCAGGCCTCCCCGATGTTATTTATTTAATACGCTTTTTTTTGTTGATTTCAAATGTGATTTGTAATATTGTATTCGTTCTTTTTCACATCCACTCCACAATTACATTTTGTTTTGGTGAGAAAAACACATTTATAGTTTTAATTTAGAAGGATTAAAATTAATTTAGGAAATTAATTTCATAGGGTCCTATTTATCTGATATCAGAACTGTATTTTTCCCCCACGTTCTCTGGATGAATTGAGTCGTTTTGTCACCTCCGGGTCTCCGTACGTTCGACCTGTTCGTTTGTTTTTTTAAACGTATTTTTTATTAGCGCCACGCCCCTCCCCGGGTTAATGTAAAACCACACTTCCCAGAAGTCCCTGCGCTCCACACGTACTGCTGCCAACTTGCTCTGCGTCCAGCATCTTCTCGGCTCCTACCGACCTTTAACTGGACCAGCGGTGAGAGTTTATTCCTTTATTCTTGTGGGGCTTTTCGCCGCAGTGATGCGACACGCCGCGGCTGCTTGTCAATTGCTCGTCGCCGTGTTTTAGTTTAGTTTTAGCTGCAAGTTAAAACTTGGCGTTTCCGTGCGGTGCAGTGTGGTGACGCAACGCGGGATTCTTATCAGCTGCAGCCGGGACTGCATGTAGGTGACAGGGCGCGACTTTCATCACCACAGAATATACTTACAGCCTTTATTATACATTTACAGCATTTCCAGAGCTCCTTACAATCAGTAGTGACAGGGACAGTAAGTGGGGTTCGAACCTGGGTCTTCTGGTTCATAGACGAGTGTGTTACCCACTAGGCTACTACCAGCCTACAATCAGTAGTTACAGGGACAGTCCCCCCCTGGAGACACTCAGGGTTAAGTGTCTTGCTCAGGGGACACGATGGTAGTAAGTGGGGTTCGAACCTGGGTCTTCTGGTTCATAGGCGAGTGTGTTACCCACTAGGCTACTACCACCCTACAATCAGTAGTTACAGGGACAGTCCCCCCTGGAGACACTCAGGGTTAAGTGTCTTGCTCAGGGGACACGATGGTAGTAAGTGGGGTTCGAACCTGGGTCTTCTGGTTCATAGGCGAGTGTGTTACCCACTAGGCTACTACCACCCTACAATCAGTAGTTACAGGGACAGTCCCCCCCCTGGAGACACTCAGGGTTAAGTGTCTTGCTCAGGGACACGATGGTAGTAAGTGGGGTTTGAACCTGGGTCTTCTGGTTCATAGACGAGTGTGTTACCCGCTAGGCTACTACCACCCTACAATCAGTAGTTACAGGGACAGTCCCCCCCTGGAGACACTCAGGGTTAAGTGTCTTGCTCAGGGACACGATGGTAGTAAGTGGGGTTCGAACCTGGGTCTTCTGGTTCATAGACGAGTGTGTTACCCACTAGGCTACTACCAGCCTACAATCAGTAGTTACAGGGACAGTCCCCCCCTGGAGACACTCAGGGTTAAGTGTCTTGCTCAGGGACACGATGGTAGTAAGTGGGGTTTGAACCTGGGTCTTCTGGTTCATAGACGAGTGTGTTACCCACTAGGTTAGTAAAACCAGCAGTGTAGTGAGCAGGATCTGGCGCTGAAAGAGAAAAGCTTTGTCATGCGTTTCAGCCTTTGTCAAATCTATTCTTTACCTAATCCTGCCGGGCGTGTTGGCCGCCGGTCTGGAGTGGCCTGTTCGCTTGCTGTGTGGCTGCAGGTTTGAAGGCTCCTCGCCGTGCTTCTGTCCGGTGCCATGCTCCTCGAGGTCCTGCTGGCGCTCGTCCTGGGCGCCGTGGTCCTGCTGGTGCTGAGGAGAAGCAAGGCCGCGGTCCTGAAGACAGAAGATGGCTGGTGGGGCGCCGGCTCTCCTCCAGCGGGAGCGGAGGACGAGAGCATCCGGCCCTTTCAAGTAGAAACCTCCCGGGAGGAAATCGAGGTCTCGGAGAGCTCCCCACAAATCCTTATACGCCGCGTTTCAACACGCGCCGCTTGATCGTTCCGAATATTTACCTGCCCGTTTTAGGATTTGCAGCGGAGAATTGACCAGACACGGCCTGTTCCTTCTCTGGAGGACAGTCAGTTCAACTACGGCTTCAACTCCACTTACCTCCAGAAGGTCGCGGCCTACTGGAGGAACGAGTTCGACTGGAGCAAGCAAGTGGACAAGCTGAACCAATATCCCCACTTCAAAACCAAAATCGAAGGTGAGATCCTCACGAGACGCCCCTAAAGGTGCAACACGGGGGGGCACGGCAAACCAGGAGTGGAGCCCTGCACCCCTCTTATTAACCGGACTGGGCGGGCACCCTTTCATGTTCGTCCCGGCAAATAAAACGCGCGGTCATGCTGCGAACTCGCCACGCTCGGTGGTTTCATTATCATGGTTATGCAAGCGGACACAACTTTTTAAAAATATTTCAGGACTCCCCGGTGTCATTTTTATATTTATATGGTTCATTTGTCATATTGTATTCGTTATTTTTCACCACAATTACACAGTGTTTAGGTGAGAAAAACACGTTTATATCGACTAGCCGAGACGACCAGCACCTTTAAGAAGTAGTTGAAAACCCACTTATTCAAAAAATATTTCAGACAAATCTAACACTTACACACACACACACACTCACAAAATAAATGTAAAACATTTCTTTTCTTCGTCTGGCACTTAACAATATCCGAGCGTGTTCTTTTTCTGACACGTTCGGCCTTATCAGGGAGGGCTCTTAGTTTTCTTACCTCAAAATCTATAGAAACCGAACGAGAATTGCTGGTGTCCTCCTCTTGTAAGTCGCTTTGGATAAAAGCGTCTGCAAAGTAAAGTAAAGTAAAGTTTATAGTGGAAAACATGGAATTCAGAAGAATTGAAATGGAAAAATAGGGTCCTGTTAATCCGGTATCAGAACTGCCATTTTTTTCCCACGTTCCCTGCATGAATTGAGCCGTTTTGATATATCGTTACAGGGATCGATGTCCACTATGTTCACGTAAAGCCCAAGAACCTTCCGGAGGGCAGGACTGCTGTGCCGCTAATTATGGTGCACGGCTGGCCCGGATCTTTTTACGAGTTCTACGGAATTCTGCCCCTTCTCACCGAGCCCGCTAATGCGGACGACGTCGCCTTCGAGGTCATTTGCCCCTCCATTCCAGGCTACGGCTTTTCCGAGGCCCCGCGTAAGAAAGGTGCGTGGACACGGCTAGGCGTGCCGCAGGCGCGTGCCGCGGGCGTCGCCATCGCTAACATGCGCCTGTGTTCCGGCCGGCCAGGTTTCAACTCGGTCTGCGCCGCTCGAGTCTTCCTCAAGCTGATGAGGAGGCTGGGCTTCGGCCGCTTCTACGCTCAAGGAGGCGACTGGGGCTGGCAGATCACCACCAACATGGCGCAGCTGGACCCCACGTAAGCTCACGGCAGGCCCAGTTCTGGAGCGTGAAAATGAGATATTTCTCCCTCGGTTTGCCACTAGCAGAGCGATCAAATTCATGCGTTCTCGTGTTTTGACTACAGCAGCGTAAAGTACTGCTCCAGTACTGCTCGCCTGGTCCCTCCATCTCTGAATGTAAAAGGAAGACGCTCATCTAGACTCTTCTCCGTCTTGGCCCCTCGGTGGTGGAATGAACTTCCAGCTCAGTCACTGAGCACCTTCACACGGCAGCTCAAGACCTTCCTCTTTAGAGAAGATTTAGATGAACTTGTAACCTTCTTCTTGTCTGACTTCTGTATAGAAACTAGAACAGAGTGAATAAAAAGATTGTATTCATAGTTGGGGGTCCTAGTGAACCAGAACTGATCACTTCATCCATGGTGACATGGAAGCACGTTGTAAGTCGCTCTGGATACGGCCGTCTGGTAAATGCCGTAAATGTGAATGTAGACGTGTATTAGTGTCGTACACATTAGATTTCGTGTTGAGGATGTGAGTGGAACGTCTGCGTAAAGATTGTCCGTTTGGATCAGGCCACGAGTCTGTGGCGGCCAGTCACTGCCCCTTCATTGCTGCCGAGTGGCGTAGGATCACCGTCAGCGAGGTAGAACATTGTCCTCGGTTGACTTGGTTCTCGTCCTTTGCTACAGGGCGGTAAAAGGTCTGCACATCAACTTCGCCCCCGTGGAAAACGTCGGCCCGCTCCTCATCCTGTCCATCCTACTGGGCCGCCGGTTCCCCGGCCTGTTCGGCTTCACAGAGCTCGACGTGAAGAGACTGTACCCCCGCGTGGAGAAGATGCTGGTGGAGCCGTTAAAGGAGACGGGGTACTTTCACATCCAGGCCACCAAACCAGACACAGCAGGTGACTGACGCACCGCGTTCCTTCCAGACGGTCCTGGTCAAAGTCTCACTTTTATCACGTCTGGTTCAGGGCGCGGACTCAACGACTCCCCCGTTGGCCTGGCCGCCTACATATTGGAGAAGTTTTCTACCTGGACAGACCATGAGTTCAGGAACCTTGAGGACGGAGGGCTGGAGAGGTGAACCGGACAAGATGTTATTAACGTTGACCAGCCAGTGGATTTTTTTTTCTTGACTTTTCTTGTTTTTCTCCTAGAAAATTTTCCCTGGAGGACCTTCTGACCAACGTGATGATCTACTGGACAACTGGCTCCATCACTTCTTCAATGAGATTCTACAAGGAGAATTTTGCCAAAGGCTTCTACCCACCTCACGCCAGGTACGATAGTCAGATGTTCAGGGTGGCTGGTAGTAGCTCAGATGCCCGTCTATAAACCAGAAGACCACAAAGTCCCAGGTTCTATGAAAATTTCAACATCATCTCCACAGGATCCCCGTGACCGTGCCCACTGGCGTGGCCGCCTTCCCCAACGAGCTGATGCACACGCCCAAGCTGTGGGCCAAGCAGAAGAACCACAAGCTGAAGACCTACACCACCATGGCCCGCGGAGGACACTTCGCCGCCATGGAGGAGCCGGGGCTCATGGCGCAGGACATCCAGAAGTTCATCAAGGTCGTGGAGGGGAAGAAGTAGGCCGGGACCAGATGCAGGTCCGCTCGCGCTCCTCATTATCCTCGCCAGCCCACGAACAAGGAATGCGCGGCCAGATGGATGGCCGCGAGCCGCAGAAAAGATTGCGAATATATATTATCCGTACGTTTAATCCATAAATTACTTTCTTGCAGTAGTTTGGCGGCGATTGTAGAGCAACAGCTGCGACGCGGCCGCTTTTTACATTTCGCCGCGTTTCATTCACACGAATATTTGAATCTAATTCGTCTGTCTGATTGTCTGATTCACGCTTTTTTCCTTCTGATTTAATAAAAGAACTCCAGTCGGCTCTTGCTTGTCGGTCTTGTCTGTTTTTTTTTTTTTTGGCACCGTGGTAACAGCTGCGGTAAAAGCCTGGTCACAGTGACAAGGCTTCGCAAGCTCGCCTCCACAGGTCAGAGGTCAAGGTAGTACCCTTTCCCAGGCGCGGCCGGGGACACCAGCGGGTTCCCCTGAGGCTGCTCCCTTGGCAGCGCTACGCCCGTGGGAGGCGAGGGGGCCGTGACGGCGCAGATAACGGGACGCTTGAAGATGTCCGCATTACCTCACCAGATAAGGGCAAGGCGAGGGAAGAGGATGCGGGCCTCCGGGCGGAGATGGGCGGAGACAGCCTCCTCGCGCAGCTCTTCAGAGGGGCTCGTACGGCACCGCCACAGAGCTGCCGAGCGTTCTTAATGGACGAAAGCGCGCAGGAGGACACCGTGCCCAGCCCGGCCAAGATGGGCGCCGCGAGGGAGGCGAGGCTGCTCGGCAAGAGACGCGGCCCGTCGGCACGGAAACAGGCCAAGAAGTGGGTGAGTTGGACCTGCGGAGGCTCTCAAGACGCGGAAATGCTGCCGAATGCCGCTCCCGTAGTGTGAACCGCGTCTTTCTGCTCAGACGGACCCGGACGCGGGGGCGAAGAGCCACACGTCCCCCGAGAACGCGGCGAGGGAGAGGAGCCGCGTGAGGAACCTGCGCGAGGCCTTCCACAGGCTGCAGGCGGCCCTGCCCTCCGTGCCCCCCGACACCAAGCTGTCCAAGCTGGACGTGCTCGTCCTGGCCGCCAACTACATCGCCCACCTGACCGAGGTCCTGGACCAGGGCGCCGCCCTGAACGAGTACCCCAGCAGAGCCGGGGGCTTCCTGCACCCAGTCAAGGTAGGGCCCCAGATCCTCATAGCATGAGCGCTGGATCAGACCGAGCGCGCTGACCGTCCTGTAATGTCCCCCTTCAAAGAAGTGGCCAATGCGCTCCCTGCTGTACTGCGGAAGCGTGGGGGAGCTGCTGACGGGCGTCCCGGCCAACCAGGACGATTCCGCCACGTCCACACCGGTGGCCGGCGTGGACTCTCTTCCTGCACTTTAAACCTTCTATATGCAATGTTCATGAAATTGAAATATTTAGGGGGTTCCTGCTGATTCACAGCTGATGCATCAGGAAAATTAAATCTTCATTCATAGTCATTGCAAACAAGGTTCTTTTTTTTTTTTTTTAATAAAATTTGGAAAATAAAATATTCTCTCTTGCTCTTAAGGAAAAGAATAAAAATAAAAGCCACTTTTTTTTTTATTTGACTTTGCAGCAAATGTGTTTATTGCACCCTAAAATATGAATATCTAGTTGTGTAAGATAAAGGAGAGACGTTATCAGCGGCCTGCTCTGAATGGGAGTAAATGGACGGTCTGATTAACACGAGGGGAGGAATGTTGTGGGAACTCCTGGCAACGGCGAGTCCAGCTGAGCGCCTCGGAGTTTCAACCTCGTGAATGTTCCGCTGCTCGTGCTTTTAAAATTAGGGGGGAAAGTGGAAGCCTAAGCCAGTTTATCACATGGTGTATTCCAAGGACGTTCAGAAAGTCCCCACAGGGAATAAATGCATATTTGAGAACAAGCACGCAGAAGGAAGGTTATTCTCTTCGTAATTGGACGAAAGACCAGATTTCATCTTTTTTTTTTTTTTAAATGTTTTTTTTATTTGCTTGTCTCCCCCTTTGCACAACTTGGGCTCAAGTCCATCGGCAAAAAGGTGCAGCGGTCAAGGCTAACCCCATAAATCTGTCTGGTCCGTGGATAATCCTCTTTTCCCGCATATTAATGGGTAAATTGGACTGGCCAACCCGCGCTACTAAGACAGGGGTCACGGGGCGGGAGGTCAAGCGGCAACCACGTGAGAATTGCACAGCGTGCCACTGCATTAGCACCAGCCGGACGAAGGCCAGTGGTCAGCCTCTCAGCGGCAGCGTAATTAAACCGGCCCGGCGGGATTTATGCTGCACCCTGGCCACACTCCCCGCCTTGGCCTGACCGGAGCGCGGGAGGAAGGCACAACTCACGGAGAGCGAAGGAGTCTGCGGCTCGTGGGAGACGGACGCGCTGCGGCGTCCAAGACTGCACTTTCCTTCCAAATAAGCATCGGCTTTCATCCTCCCGCCGCTGTTTACCCCGGCTTCCTGTACAGCCTGTTCGCACCGAGGCCTCCGGCCCACGTGAGTGACGTCTCGCAGGACGGACCTGGGGACGTTCTCCGGTCTGGGACACTCTGATGCAACATCAGTCTTTATTAATATGGAGCTTTCTACAGAGCGCCGAACGTATAGAACGATGCTCAGAAAAAATCATACTATTAAAAACCAGATCCCATAAAACACATTGGACAGCAGGTTTTTATTCTTCAAAATACTACAAACACTTGATTCCATTACTGTTACATATAGAATTTCATCTGGTGGCACAGAGTGGATCTTCATACAACAAGAAGAATTATTACGTCTTAAAAAAAAAAAAAAAAAAAAACTCATCGCTATTTAGACGAACAGCGGTGCCTCTTCGTGTGCTTTACCAAGTTCGCGTTGAACTCCAGAGACCAGCGAAGAGGCGGTGAATGAAGGCACGGCCAAAGCAGTAAGCTGGTCAGACTTCACTGCTTGTGGAATTTGGAATGGACACGAGAGGGAAATGGAAAATTATTTCAAAAATAAATATCAGCGCAACGTAATATTTATTTCCGTCGCGACGACTTGGGTGAAGAGATGGTTGGACAAGCCTTTTATAGTGTGACTACTTCCTCGAAGTCCTGTTTCGATTAGAGAAATAACCAATGGGGTGTGGGCGTGTCCTGCAAACACTTCAACCGACCTGACCGGTCAGCAACAAAAGATCAATTTAGCTAGATGGTTTAACCAAAGAATAGGTCAAGTGGGGGGGACGTCAACTGTAGGGCCTGTCAAAGCCCATTGAGACGTACTGTATGTGATTTTGGGCTACACAAGAAATAAATGAATAGTCCTCAGGCTGATCTCGCTGACCTTTGAACTGCTTCTATTTCAAGGGTCCTACTCGAGTCGTCGTATTCAAGTAACTTCAGGCACAAGACATCAAACGAAACCAAATATAAATGCAAGTCCAGCATTCAATATACACCAGTAATAAAAAATATACACATCTTCTCTGCTCTGCATATTTGGACACAGTGTACAGGGTTGTTTTTTTTTTTTGTTTCTTTAGGACTGAGAACCATCGCTTTTTAAGGCCAACCTCGGAGAACCGAGACACGCGTTCTGTTTCGTACCAGACTTGGAGAAGGTCTGAGGAGGTCCAGTTCATAGGCTGGGAATTAAAATACACGCTCATTTAGAGAAGATTGATAGGATCTGTGCTTCCATAAATCATCAGTGTTCCTGTAAACACGTTCATCTTCAAGCGGCCTGCTGCTATACTTAGTGTTGAGAGAATAGTCTCGCTTCTGGCCAAGTCTGTTCAAAAATGCCCCAATCCTCCCAGAACAGTATAAAAAAAAAAAAAAAAAAAAAGTCATAAAAATACTAAATCAGTTTACAAGATCTTTTAAAAAATGTACAGAAAATCGGTCACAACACGTCTGAAAGTAGAACCTTTAAAATCTCCTCATGGACTCAACATTCCATCCAGCATCACAATAAAAGGCAGGTCAAGACTTTATGGCTTAAGAGAGGTCCGGTTCTTCATGCTGAACCTTGATGAGATGATGGAGAATGTTCCTCACAAAAAGACAACCAACCCGAACAGAAAATAGTTCACAATTACCACACGCAACACGGAGAACACACAAAAACAACACAGCACCGGGCTGCCATGCCAACCCCACGAGAACGTCAACTACATGCCACGTCCAGGACAGCCATGGAGATGGAAAGGAGGGCTAGGACCAGTTTCCACGCGACGATGACAGAGCGACGCAGAAGGAGGAGTGATGACGACTGCACGGCTGGCGTCTGTGCAGCAGGTATTGAACCCTTATTAT
Source organism: Denticeps clupeoides (assembly GCF_900700375.1). Taxonomy (NCBI): domain Eukaryota; kingdom Metazoa; phylum Chordata; class Actinopteri; order Clupeiformes; family Denticipitidae; genus Denticeps; species Denticeps clupeoides. The sequence goes on along the minus strand of NC_041720.1, from coordinate 767,276 downwards.
TATTATCATCATCATCATTATTCCCGCATCGAGGCATAAGACCTGATCTGAGAACAGCTAAGACATGAATATTAAAGGGGAGACGTGGAAATGCGAGAAGGACTCGGGACGAACGCTTGATGAACGATGACGGGTAGAATGACACGTTACTTATGGTCCTGTCGAACCCATTTGGCACGTTGCCGTTCCTGAAAGGCTAAAGCGCTTCTGATTGGCTCAATTTGTGTCCTGAAAGCTCAGTCCTCAGCCCCATTCAGACCTCAGCAGTCAGAGGTGAGAGAACGTTGGTCCAAGGTTGTTGCAATAAAAAAAAAAAAAAAAAAAAAAAAAACAGACTAGAAATGTAATAAAATAAGAACATGGACACTTTGGACACATGGACACTTTAAGATTTCAGGTTTTCAGATGAAGATGGTCGCTTCCATGGTTCTTTTTTTCTTCTCACATGAGTCTAGCTCTTTCCGAACCTGCTTAAACGAACCAAATGAATGCACCAACCAGGCATAACACTGATGAACTGGTGAAAGTGGGACCTGGCTGTGGGAGCGCAGGAAGACATGGGACGGCTGCTCTCGTGGGATGTTTCCAGTCTGCAGCGTTCAGGACCTTCCAAAGGTGTTCCAAGGGGCCTGAGAAGGTCGTGGGCAGCCACTTCACGGAGACCGGTGGCAGTACAGGCTGACTCTGCAAAAATGGTTTAAATTCTCCAGATCTAGCAACTCTGACCCATTCAGGGGTCTAGTGGAGGCCACGCCAAGATGGGTCAGAGGGGACCTCCTGGATTTAGGCAGGTGACAGGTGAATGGATTCTATGTTCTAGTGAACCATGCCTGTTCCGTTCTCTTTTATCTTCTGCCGCACACCAGGCAGTGCAGATGCTCGAACCTGCAAACACGACGTTCCACAGTTGTGGAATAAAATGATATTTGAAGAAACTATTAAATGACTCGGGGACTGGAAAACACGTAGACACCTCGACAAGAAGCTAAACAGAGACCGTGGCCTCATCTTCACCCTCGTCCACCGCTCTACTTCCACAAGCCTGGTGGTGGGGATACGAGGTCACAAGGCCGTCTCCTGTACCATGTGGGTCAAAGGACACGAGATGGTCTCTTCATCCGCCCCTGCCGAGGTCTCCCCTTCGCCCAGTTTTTCCTCTTCTTTGGGGTGAGCTACACCGTTGTTCTCCTTCTGCGCCATCTGGTAGGGCTGTCTGTCTATCATCTTCGACTGCAGGTGGAAGAAAGAATAAAAAAAAAAAAAAAAAGAAAATTTTATTATTTTTTATACATAGTTTTTCCACTCATTTGCACACATTCACCCCACCTGTTACACATATTTTATGTTAAAGACGTAAAAGTGTAATGTTTGCAATATTTGCATATTGGTTTTCATTGTATAATTTCAATATTTGCAATATTGTGGTCTGTAGCAGTCGCAAAAAAGCATTTCACTGCATACCATACTGTGCATGACTGTGTATGTGACAAATAAAATTTGAATTTGAATTACTGCAGGTTCGTCACCTTGTCCTCCAGTGGCATAATGCAGCAGAGCTTCTCCCTGAATCGTTCTGGCAGGAAGAACAGCAGGTTCCCCAGCAGTGGGTACACGGTGCCTGGGGTCAACTCCTTCTCTTTCATGGGACCTGGGATGTTTGAGCGTCAATTACCCACAATGCAGCAATACAGCACTTATTTGATACAGATGATTAAAATGCGATGTCCTACCAGTGAGGAGGCTCACCACCAGCCCCACCAGCACCACGGTGGTGGAGTTATGAGCGCTGTACCACATGTAGGACAGGGAGTACAGGGCCTGCAGTCCACTGGGCCTGACAAGCACACGACAAAGTTAATAATCCACTTACACATTTTACATGCTGGTGACATTATATGGTAAAAATTCTGATCGATCATTCTACATTTCACTGTATATATATTTTTTTTTTACATTTGAACTATTAGTATGTTAATAATGAGTTTGGACTGACCTGGGCTTCAGAGTGACAGGGCCCATGGTTGTCATGGCGACAGCAGTCACATTGGGCACAGTGACATTCAGCGGCGGCAGAGGGGCGCTGGCCGACACGCGACCGACGAAGCTGCCGATGCCCACCCAGAAAGCCATGAGCAGGCCGGCCACCAGGCCCGTCACGGCGCCCTGCGGGGACGCTAATTAATTCGGAAATTCGTTTCTTGGTGTCAGGGTCTGGCCAGAGCTGCACTTACGATGGAGTTAGCCCAGGGGAAGAACATTCCCAGACAGAACAGGCCAAGGAGCGGACCACCCACCATCCCGAAAATACTGAGCGCCGCCTGAAGCAGGAAGTGGAGCGAGTGGGAGAAGACAGGCAACAGTTCACCATCGAGAACATCCTGCCGAATGCATTCCAGAGCATGTCCAGCGAGGAGACCTCACCTGCAGCACGGAGCCCATCAGGGAGGCGATGTAGGCCATGGCCAGGCACACCAGGCCGTAACCCAGCGCTGGTGGAGGAATCGGGCCGGTCGGTCAGGCGGACTGAACTGTGTTTTTCAAGGTGGCGGAGGGGTGAAGTGCAGCACTCACCGAGGGCTTTGGAGATCAGCGTGGCCCGGGACTCCTTCATCTGGGGGAAGTGGGGCTTGATCAGGTCCTCCATCGTTACGGTCGCCAAGGAATTGAACGCAGATGAGATCGTGCTGCAGAGAGCGAGCAAATGTGCATGGAGCACGGATCCTAGAGCTGTAATCTGGCCTAAAAACTACTGGGTGGTAGTGGCCTAGCGGGTAACACACTCAACTATGTACCAGAAGACCCAGGTTCAAACCCCACTTACTACCATCGTGTCCCTGAGCAGGACACTTAACCCTGAGTGTCTCCAGGGGGGGACTGTCCCTGTAAGTCGCTGTAGATAAGGGCGTATGGTAAATGCCCTAAATGTAAAAAGTTAGGCCCGACCCGACAAGTCCAGCTTTTTAAAAGCTGAGGGAAAAAGCGGGAAAAGGAAACGTGCGGCTTTAAAGTGAAGTGATTGTCACACGTGATACACAGCAGCACAGCACACGGTGCACACAGTGAAATTTGTCCTCTGCATTTAACCCATCACCCTGAGTGAGCAGTGGGCGGCCATGACAGGCGCCCGGGGAGCAGTGTGTGGGGACGGTGCTTTGCTCAGTGACACCTCAGTGGCACCCTGGCGGATCGGGATTCGAACCGGCAACCTTCTGATTACAGGGCCGCTTCCTTAACCGCTAGGCCACCACTGCCCCATCGCCAGGGTAACCGCATCCATTTCACCTCCTCAGCATTTTCGCATCTCTCTCACGGTAATTAAAGAGCATCACCTGACGACGGTGGCCGATTTATTTCACAAAACCAATTAGCATTCAGTAAAACAAATTGTGAACATGCGAAACAGATATACAAGCAGAAAGGACAGGTACTACAGACCAGACCGCTCGTTTACCGACTCGTTTAACAGCTCTATCGCCCGCTACGGTCTCACCTCAGAGCCCCGCTGAACAGACAGGCTACAAACAGTCCTGGAAGGCCGGGGAGCTGTCCCAGCACGTCCATGACGAAGTACAGCACCATCTAGAGGAGAGAAATAAAAAAAAAAAAAAAAAAAAAAGACCACGTAGGAGGGACATTATTCAATAAAGATTTTAATTTCAGCCAAATGAAGTGGAAGTTCATTTCCCACTTACTACCATCGTGTCCCTGAGCAGGACACTTAACCCTAAGTTGCTCCAGGGGGGACTGTCCCTGTAAATTCTGACTAAGTCGCTCTGGATAAGGGCATCTGGTAAATGCTCTAAATGTAAAATGAAGTGGAACAATATGTAAAAAATTGACCACTACAGTACTCACTAAACTACAGTATGTCACTAAAGTGAGACATTTCTGTTAATATTTTATTATCTCTTTCCTTGGCTGAAGATGCAACACTTTTATAGAATGTAACGTAGTTGGTGTCCAGCTTGTATAACGGTGTAAATTTACTAAAATAACGCAACACACAGACGTTAATGTCTAAACCGCTGGCAACATGGCACCCTGGAGACGTGGCTTGAGGCCAAGGGCCATTTCCACCAACTGATGTAGGGGTGCTAGTAGTGTCCCTGAGCAAGACACTTAACCCTGAGTGTCTCCAGGGGGAGACTGTCCCTGTAATGACTGATTGTAAGTCGCTCTGGATAAGGGTGTCTGGTAAATGCTGTAATATTTTTGTTCCCCCTCCATCTTTCATTTAATATGTCTGAATTATTATAATGTGCTCCCGAAGACAAACCTGGTCATTGGTCTTCACATAGCCCTTATCGAGAGGACTCTCCTCCCCGTATCGAGCATACATGACCAGTCCCATCAAGCAGCCCAGCGTCAGCACGATCTGCTGGCATGGAAACACTGCATAGCACGACCTTGGAATAAAAATGGAAAGAAGAAAGAGCCACAACGTCACCTGAGCTGAACCATAGCCGCAGCACGGGCGGGAACCGCCTTCCCCGGTCACACTCACATGACGGCCTCCTTCTCGGTGCGGGAACTGAGGTACCGCTGCACCTGGGCCTGGTTCACCCCATACAGGGCCAGCATGAGGAAGACGCCCCCCACCCCCAGGGTCCAGAAGGTGTGCCGCTCCAGGGGGTCGGGGTTCAGGCTGTGGGAGAATCAGACGAGCGGCGCTTTATAAACTACAGAGCGGTAGAGCAATTACTGGCCGGTTTACATTTACCAGACGCCCTTATCCAGAGCGACTTACAGTCAGTAGTTACAGGGACAGTCCCCCCCTGGAGACACTCAGGGTTAAGTGTCTTGCTCAGGGACATGATGGTAGTAAGTGGGGTTTGAACCTGGGTCTTCGGGTTCATAGGCGAGTCTCCAGGGTGCCATATTGCCAGCGGCTTAGACATTAACGTCTGTGTGTTAAGTTGTTTTAGTAAATTTACGCCGCTGTACAAGCTGGACACCGACTACGTTACATTCTATAAAAGGGCGACATGGGCAGCTGACATCATGGCTGCTTCGGAGATTCTCTGACTGGCTGGAGCGGCACGAAGTAGCTCTCGTTCATGCCAGAGGGGGCGTTCGCCCAGGGACCGAACAGGCCAGGAGGTGTCTGAACAGCCATGTTGTTCACGTTCTGCTGCACAAATCGTGCAAGAAGACCCCTCTGGGGGGCGTTCACTCGGAGACGGCGTAAAACGGGGTTCCCGCGTATCCGTGTGGACTGGCGAAAACGCGGACGTGTCAGCCCGCCTTCCAACCTGACCTTTAACCCCAAACGCGTCCTGCACACCACAATGGCGGTGAACACGCTCCTCTCTACGCCGCACATCTCTAACCAAAAGACGAGGCTGGAGAACAACGACGCGTTTAACTAGACGCCGAAGAAGGCGAGCGGGGAGTTACAGCGCCACCTACAGGTGTGGAGGGGGGTTAAAGCAGCGTGTGTGGACGGCAACATTTCAGGTAAAGCTTCCATGCAGGTTTTTTTTTACAAACCAAGAACCAAATTCTCTTCATTTTATTTACGGCTGCCGTTTCCAGACCTAAAACGAGTCTGCATGAATTCATGAGATCACTCACATACTTAGAATCGCAATAAATGCAATTCTAATTCTGAAACCTCTACTTGCTGTACAATCATAGGGAACCATAAGAAATAATCAGCGTTATTGTCACCCCTTTACCTGCCTAGGCCTTCACAGCGGTCATATCCGCAGTTTCCCGTGCGTTCTGAGAAAGAAATCTAATCAGTGTTCTTGAACCCGCCCCACGTGACTTTGGCACAATAAACCTCCAGATGAGGGACCGGTTTACTGCGTCTGGGTGCTGAGGACTCACTCCAAGCCCGCGATGCGACTCCCATTGCGAGCCTTCCTCCACACCTCAGCGATGCCCCCCTCCTGGTGCGCGCCCACCACGATCACCGCCAGCTGCCCTGCGAACATGACGATGGTCTGGAACACGTCCGTCCAGATCACGGCCTTCAGGCCTCCCTGCCGCCACACGGAGCGTGGGAAGGTCAGAGGTCATCCGCGTCAAGCCTTCATTTAAAAGAACAAAGTAAATAAGTCTCACCAGCGTCGTGTACAAAGTGCAAACGAGCCCCATGGCCAGCACTGCCCCCCAGAGGTCAAATCCAGTCACTGCAAAAATATGAGCAAAAACCCACACACAATTAGTCCAATAATTGCATAAATTGATGCAAGGAAGCACAGAACAGACATCTGCTCAGGCTCATACCTGCATTTAGAGCCAGGGCCGGAGCATACAGCACCACTCCCATATAAATGACCTGCCAGAGGCAGAAGGATCCAGACAGCACAGTATAAATAAATACATTTATGTGGTCTTAAAGTCACAGTCAAGACACATAACACACCTTTACGCCGCTAAAATCACAGAAACAAATGGGAGGGAATAAATGCCTCTCACCATTTGGAATATGAAAGTCACAGTTCCACAAATCCGGACCGTCTTGTTAAAGCGGAGCTCGAGGTACTGTGTGGGGAGAGCAAACACACACACACACACACAGAGCCATCAGAGCGCATTCGTCATTCCTCACCGTGTCCCAGTTCCTACAATTAAAAAAACTCTGAGGAGACCTCCTCTGCATTGCAAAAAGTAAAAAAAAAAAAAAAAAGGTATCTGCATAAATGGACAATCAAACAGCAACCTTGTTTGCAAATTAGCCACTCCCCTTGGCCACTCCCCTCCCACTCCCAGGCGGTACCTGGTAGGCACTGGTGAGGCGGAGCCTGTAGAAGACCGGGATGAAGACATGGGCAGGGATGAGGAGGCCCAGGAAGTAGGAGCACCCCAGGAACCAGTACTGGGTGCCGTGGGTGTAGATCTCGGAGGGCGCGCCCAGGATGGCCACGGCCGACTGGAAGGTGGCCAGCAGCGAGAGCGAGACGGGCAGGCAGCTCATGCTGCGGTCGGCCAGCAGGAACTCCTGCGTGGTCCGCTGGCGGCCGCCCGAGAAGGCGTAAAACAGGCCGATGCCGGAGGAGGCCACCAGCAGGAGGGCGAAGATCACGTAGTCCACGGTGGAGAAGTGCATCTGGACGACGTCTCCCATGTTCCTCCTTGCGGTAGGGGCGCAGCCCAAGTGGATCAGGACAGCGTCTGTGGATTCCAAACCATAGGTTTCCTTCTACTGTTCCTTGTTGGTGACTCTTGAAGGCGTCTGCAGGAATGGACGGGACTAGAAAGAGAATCAGGACGCTAGATTAGAACGATCGACTGCAAGCCGAGTGTGCAAGTGCTGCATCACAGATCACTTTCATGTTCATCATGGTCCTCTTGGAAGTTAGCATGTGCCAGCGAAATACTGCCCCCTAGATCTTCTACATTTCTCCTTTAACTTAACTTCAACTGTGACTTCAATCCGACCAACACTGTAGAACCGCTTTCTGTTTAAAGCTACCTTTGCTACCGCAGTAGTTATCAAATCCTCGGACTCCAGAGACGTTCCCAGGTCCTGATAAAAGCCCCTAATCAATTGAGTGATAGCGTGGAGGGTGATCTAGGTCAGCATAACCACCCCAACAACACCCAAGGAACATCTAAGGAACATCCACGGAAACAGTCGAGGTTGGAGATTTCATAACGCATCTTAATTCACCTCCAACATATTACAAAAAAATGCTAATCTAGCAAACGTAGGCTCAGAAAAGGAAGACCCGGTTGCTCCTACCTTTGGTCACGTCGGTGGACTGGAGAGAAAGCCTGTTGCTTCCACCGATGGGCGCTTATTAGTCAGGAGGCGGGAGTGACTTCCTCCAGGGAGCCAATCAGGAACAAGCGGGGAGGGGACACGTGGTGTTCTATTTTCAAGGCTGGACAATTGCAGTGATGCAAGCCACCTTTGTCCTAAATGCACCAAACAGAAGAGCGGTGAGCGCGCTTCCAAACAGGGACGCCGCGGGTCCGAGGACACGCCGAGAGCGGCCGAGGGGAGGGGGCGTGTCTTGTGACGCCAATTATGCGTGCTCGTGCCTGCCTCGTGTCCGCTCTAGTCAGTACGTACGAAGGATCCACATTACAGGAACTTCAGATAGATAAATGTAATAAACCACTGGCCACTCTTATCTGTACATGGAAGAGCAACAACAACAGCACGGATGAAAGTCCCAAGATGAACCAGGAGCTCCAACGCCGTTCCAAAGTTCACGGTTAAAAAAAGTGACTCTGCAGAAATAAGAACCCGCGCGGCGCTGGCGGTCACGCTCGGCTCTAAACCGGTGAGCCATTACGTACGGGGTCAGGTGCTCCTCAGCCCGGGTCCTCTGCTTCATTACTCCACAAACATTCAAAGCAGCGCGGCCCGAAACCGACACCCCTCTGGAAGAGAAATGGCGAGAGATATTCCTGAGGGGGGTCAAAGGGATGTGGATTCCCACGCTTTGATCTCCTCCGCGTAAACGGGATTACGGGAGCCACTCGGGGTCATCGCAGGAAAACGACCAGATTAACGTCACCAGAAGGACCCTTCAGAGCTAACTTAACGTGAGCAGGCTTCACACAACGTCACCGGGAACGGTCCTGCTTGAAGGACAGGTCGGGGTGTTTTTAATCTCCAAGAGTCTGAAGATGTTTTGTCTTAAGAGCTGGTTGGTGCTATTTTGTAGAGATAAAGTGACCTTCAGTGACATACCAGCGCGTGTTGGTTTGCAATGGTGACAACAGAGTTTTATAAATCAGAAAAGCGAATTGTGGAAAACGGCTTTCTGCTTACGGACCACTGATTGTAAAGCACCATTCGCATTGGATGTGAAAAATCCCTGGCGGACTGTCCTTCTGATTCCCCTAAGTCGTGGTGATCAAGCCCGGCGTCATGGGCTCACTCCTGACCGGCCAATCTGAGTTTCCGTAATTCAGAAAGCACTAATAAAGGAGGAATTCTTCCCGGAAAGCCACGTCCCACGGTGAAGTTGATGAGCGGAAAGGAACGGTGTCGAGTCAGACCTGCTCCGCCCAGTAGACCAGCTGGAACCTGAAACGAGACACTGAGAAAACGGACTTGATGCCACTCAGCGTCACAGGAACTCTCAGCCCTGCAAAGTTCCCGCCGCGGCACACCGTTCAACCTAGCGCAAAGACAACGAACACGATCTTTCTGTAGCAGAAGAACCGAGCGAGGAACTGAAGCCAAGTTCTACCATATTTCATCATCATTAACATGTACAATTTTAAAAATCACAGAAACAGAAGGACTGGCCACCTCAGCTGCCATGTTCTTGTGCTTTTTATACACGTTTCATAACGTACTGTATAAGCCTGTATCGGAACAGTCCATCGATCAGGAAATTGATTCGTTTGAAACCGTCAGCAGATGACTGGTGTAACCACATCAGTCAATAACTCATTTTGAGACCAACGTCATGGCCTTGACGATCCACCACATGCAACTGGCATCACGATATCCTTTTTTCTTTTACAATCCAGCAGTAGAGGACCTGGATGTCCCACGGTTGCCAGGCAACAAGAGCCCTGTAGATGTTGATGGCTTCTAGTAGACAACGACTAAAAGGACAACGCTCTTGAAACGGCGCTAATTTTAAGAAATATTCGTTTTGGCAATGTCAGATTTTTTAATGTTGTGCAGCAAATGTATTTGTATTCATGAAGTGAGTACACAGTTCAGAGGCCTGCAAGTTCTAATCCTACTGATGAGACGGTGTGCAGTCTGGTGTGCATCATTCAATCTGTCAAGAAACCAAAAAAAAAAGACCCCCAACCTAATTTCACACAATAAATAGTCATTGCTTTCCCAGAACTATGATCAAACGCAGGGTCAACACTTGTTCCATATGATGGGATGGATGCTGCATAAATCTGGTGAAATACTGCCCCCTATCAAATTTACCAGGAGGGCACATCTGACACGTTGCGCCTTCAAGATGGGACATTAATCAGCACCAAACCACACGTTAAATATTTTAATTAGGAAAAGACGAAGACTTAATGCTCCCACACACGAGTCCACGTACAAACTACTGCAGGCTGAGAAGGACGGTATAGGGTGGTAGTAGCCTAGTGGGTACCACACTCGCCTATGAACCAGAAGACCCGGGTTCAAACCCCACTTACTACCATCGTGTCCCTGAGCAGGACACTTAACCCTGAGTGTCCCCAGGTGGGGACTGTCCCTGTAACTACTGACTGTAAGTCGCTCTGGATAAGGGCGCCTGGTAAATGCTGGAAATATAAATGAGAAGGAACCTCAGCCAGTAATCGTACGAATTAACACAATCACAGAAATGCACGCTGATGAAACACCGACCGATTATTTTACGCGGTAAAAATGTAACCTGTAGGCCCCGAGGATGGCCTCTCAGTTACCATGGTAACGGGAGGTGGGCGGCGTCGCCGAGGTCCGTGACGTCACACGCGCTGGTCGTTTTAACTCCACGCCGGAAACGCGCTGTTTTTTTGTTTTTTTTTTACGAGCGCCCGCCGCCGAGTAATCGCCAGAAAGAATGATCGAGTAACCGCGGCCGTCTCGGGTGGCCCGTAAGGAGCTCTCGGCGACGGGACCGACCGCGACGCGGAAGAAGCCTCACCTGAGCGCCTGGCGGACTGCGGCTACGCGGCGAGGTCACGGCGGGGTCGCGCAGCGGAGGACCGCCCCTTCTCCTTGACAGCGAGCACGCGCGGCGGCGCTTCCGGCGCGGCGGATGCGCGTCACCGAGATATGGACGCGTGAACATTAGTTTTAATATCCGAAGGCAGGTGGATTGGCGGGAATCGTTGAAAATCATTTAGAGTGACGAGTTGTCATGAGATGTGTCACAGTGAAATGAAGTGATTGTCATTGTGAAACACAGCAGCACAGCACACGGTGCACAGTGAAATGTGTCCTCTGTGCTTAACCATCACCCTTGGTGAGCAGCATGCGGGGACGGTGGCAAATGTGGTTTCGAACCGGCAACCTTATGATTACGGGGCCACTTCCTTGGTGACAGTGGGCACATGACAGGAGCCCTGAGCAGTGTGTGGGGACGGTACCTTAATCAAGGGGACCTCGGTGGCACCGTGGCAGCTCCGGATTTAAAAACCCACAACCTTCTGATCATGGGGGCAAGTGAACATGAACTAATAGATAATAATTAACTAGTCAATTACCAAATATTAAAAACCAGCCAGGACGTATCAGGTTATAACTTGACTGCACAATGAAGTCATGAAGACACGCACAACTTTTCCAGCCACTGTGGCTGCATGTCTGAAACCCGGGTAAACGGCATCCGGTGTAAATGTGCGGATCACCGGAACGTTTGTTTCGCTGCGGCGACACCTGATGGGAGACGACAACGCCAAACGATTCAATCATATAAAAACACATGCAAAATAGCACTTTATTACAGACAGGACAGTTCACAGTCCGAGACGTTGGACACGCAGAGGGTTCAAATGAGGACAAGGCTCAGGCAACAGTCGCACGGAACCAAAAATGGCATTTTTAACCGAGTGACACGTCTGGACTCGGTGACAGGCGTGACCGAGGTGGAAATCAGCGCCGTTTTTTTTGACTGTTTCTGCACAGGGTGGAAATGTTCTATTGGAGAAGTCCAACACCGAGCGGTCCCCTCAGTTGAGCTGCCGGATGACTCTGTTGATGTCCTCTGCTCGAGGGCCAGGGCTTCCAATGTCCTTCAAGAGCCCAACCTTGTCCCTGGCAGCGTGGCGGGCCACCGAAAGATGGAACGGCCAGAGGAACAGGTTGGCCTCCCTGAAGTTCTTCCCTACAGAGTAGATTTCGTGGATCAGGTCCTCCAGACAGATGATCCCATATTTACCTGGAGAGCAACAAGAGGAGGTCGTATTTAACAACGGACCCCGCCACCCCACACGAACGAAGGCGTCCACGCGGCAGAGCGGAATTACCCATGTGCTGCTCAATGACCGTGTTGTCCGTCAGCGGGATCTTCCTCTTATCCACCTTCCCCTGCCCCCTCTTCAGGATCAGCTCACGCACAGACTTCAGGTTTGGAAACCTGTCACCCAAACACACAAAAATTAATGAAAATGCTCTGACGGCAGCAAGGAAGTCAAAGTACGGCGACGTTCCACCGACCCCCACGCCACGTATGGCTCAACGATCTGCAGCATCCTCAGGGAGGTCGGCCCGATTTTGACGAAAGTGCCGCTGAAGATCTTGCGCAGCCGAAACATCTGGATGACCTTCATCACTTTGGGACTGACACCTTTGATCCTGAAGAGGGAGGCAAAGAAGAAATAGCCATGAGGGGCCCACATACAAACACTGAGCTGTATATACATGCAGCGCTTTCCATCTTTCGAACAGTAACTGATCATCTAAAACACATCGATACTGCATTTTTCAGGACTTTTCAACGACTAAGGGAAATTTTCATGTTCTCTGAAATCTCTGTGCAAATGTGAAAAAAAAAGATTAACACAAATATACCACAAAATTGTTGAACTAAAATCTATACTATAGACCTGCATTAGTTTTAAAATGTAGAAAAACGCTCAGTATTACGGGAACTACGTACTAAGCTACTATAGACCTGCGCTAGTTTTAAATATAGAAAAACGCTCAGTATTACGGGAACTACGTACTAAGCTACTATAGACCTGCGCTAGTTTTCAATATAGAAAAAACGCTCAGTATTACGGGAACTACGTACTAAGCTACTATAGACCTGCGCTAGTTTTCAATATAGAAAAACGCTCAGTATTACGGGAACTACGTACTAAGCTACTATAGACCTGCGTTAGTTTTAAAATGTAGAAAAACGCTCAGTATTACGGGAACTACGTACTAAGCTACTATAGACCTGCGCTAGTTTTCAATATAGAAAAACGCTCAGTATTACGGGAACTACGTACTAAGCTACTATAGACCTGCGCTAGTTTTCAATATAGAAAAACGCTCAGTATTACGGGAACTACGTACTAAGCTACTATAGACCTGCGCTAGTTTTCAATATAGAAAAACGCTCAGTATTACGGGAACTACGTACTAAGCTACTATAGACCTGCGTTAGTTTTAAAATGTAGAAAAACGCTCAGTATTACGGGAACTACGTACTAAGCTACTATAGACCTGCGCTAGTTTTCAATATAGAAAAACGCTCAGTATTACGGGAACTACATACTAAGATACTATAGACCTGCGCTAGTTTTAAATGTAGAAAAACGCTGAGTCTTACGGGAACTACGTACTTCATGTTAAACATTCATGTGTCAATCAGCTTTCAATGACTTTTCAATAAGTTTTTATATTTACTTCGAATTCCAGAACTTTTGTAGACCTGGGAAATTGTCTTTTCAAATTCCATTATTTTTCCAAGTTTTTCATGAGCGTAGGAACATTGAAAATTCTGCAAGAAACGACGAATCTTTGCCGTTGTTATTGGTGCTTCTCTCCCTCCACCTACTCTCTTATCCGGACGACGAACGCCAGGCTGTTCTTCGGCGGTGGCAGTGCGGGAGGGGGTCTCTGCCTGGTCCTCTGGAGACGGGTCTCGTCACGGTGACCGCGCCTGCTGTGCTTCAGAAACTCCTCCAGGCGCTTGAACTTGATGGGCCGTCCTTTCTGTACCTGGGTGGGGGTCAGACCACGGGAGAAGTTAAGCGGCGTGCGGCCGGACTCCAGACACCCAACCCCGCTCCTCTGCCCACCTTCCTCTTCTGCTGGAGGGCGAGCTTCGCCTGGGTGGCTTTGATGGCCTGGTACGCTTTCCTCTTCTTAAGGAGGTTCTCGGGAACCAACTTGATGACTTTCTCGGGCCTGAAAGAAACGCACAAGTTAGCACCGTGATATAAATAAACCTTTACGGCTGTGATGAAACGAGAACCTCGTATTAAGATTCGCTTTAGCGCTCGTTTTGTGACAAATTTCCGTCCGGTTGAAGAAATACCTTCGTTTATTCTATTTTACGACGATAACACAACAAATGGCGCCATGTAGCCCTTGTTCTGCCTCCGTAGGTTAGATTGATGTGAAAATCGTATTAAACGAGGCATGATTAAGAGCGGATTAAGTGTGATGGGTGTTAAGAAATCTCGAATACGTACTGTGGTTCTGCCATCGCGTCTGCGAAAGGAAACCGTCGCGGGGCGACGACGTCACTATTCCGCGGCGCGGCGCGATGACGTCACTCCCCAGCACCGCTGCGCCCCCATGACCTGTCACCGTGGGTGCAGAACGCCACAGGCCAAACTTCTAGACTTTTTAGGAATTCTGCGCTGTTCATTTCTCCATTTAACCCCAAAATTGGGCCGAAATACATACAGTACACACCTTCTCATTCAACGTGTTTTCTTTATCTTCATGACCATTTACGTTGGTAGATTCTCACTGAAGGCATCAAAACTATGAATGAACACATGTGGAGTTCTGTACTTAACAAAAAGTGGAGACCTGGTCTCCACAGTCACCAGACCTGAACCCAATCCAGATGGTTTGGGGTGAGCTGGACCAACAAGTGCTAAACACCTCTGGGAACTCCTTCAAGACTGTTGGAGAAGCATTTCAGGTGACGACCTCTTGAAGCTCATCGAGAGAATGCCAAGAGTGTGCAAAGCAGTAATCAGAGCAAAGAAACTAGAATATAAAACATGTTTTCACTTATTTCACCTTTTTTTGTTAAGTACAGAACTCCACATGAGTTCATTCATAGTTTTGATGCCTTCAGCTGGTAGTAAGTGGGATTTGAACCTGGGTCTTCTGGTTCATAGGCGAGTGTGTTACCCACTAGGCTCCTACCACCCTTGCATTTAACCCATCACCCTGAGCAGCCATGACAGGCGCCCGGGGAGCAGTGTGTGGGGACGGTGCTTTGCTCAGTGGCACCTTGGCAGATCGGGATTCGAACCGGCAACCTTCTGATTACGGGGCCGCTTCCTTAACTACTAGGCCATCGTACATCTGCCCCGTACATCTCAGTGTGACATTGCTGTGGCGGGGATGACTGTGGTGGAAATGGCATGACATCCACATAGAGGACATACCTTGAGACGCCAGGACATTCAACCCCAACAGTGCTAGTCACTGTGCCACCTTCCTCATACTCATAATCATATGAAGCTCCAATCCATTTTACAGGATTAGATCGACATAAGATAAGACGATCCTCTATTAGTCCCCCAAGTGGGACATTTACATCGTCACGACAGGAAGAGCAGCAAAAAAACAGCAGCACAGACACAGTCAACTGTATAAAATAAGAGTTCAGTGTACAAACAAGCAAATAAATAGTTCTAGAAAAGAAAAGAACTGTGAATGTAAAAAAGTATGTCAGTATATACATAATAAGACATATTTGTGAAATTCTATATATGTACAGAATGGGTAGATATATACAAAGTGGAAATGGTGTACTGGGTGTGTGTATTATTATTTTTTGGTTATGTATGTGTGTTCAGCGGTTGAATGAATCAGATTACTTTACTTTATTTAGCAGACGCTTTTATCCAAAGTGACTTACAAGAGGAAGACACCAGCAATTCTCGTTCGACTACTTAGGAATACTATGCTCAAAACTATATTTTATTTAAAATTAGGTCAATATGTATATTCAACGGAGCCTGAAATGAGCATGTAATATCTGCAGTGCATCACTTTTTTCGTCCACGCTGATTCCGATTTGCAAACGACTTCCAGATATTCTTTATGGGATGAAATAGTTGTGCATTGTTATGGATGGTAAGTGATTTTATGTATAGTGTCGGCGTTGTTTTGTAGTTGAGGAGCTGTTCTGGAGCGACGTGATGGACGTAGTGACGTGATGTAGTAGTGCAGTAGTGTCTGTGTTGTTTTGTAGTTGTGGCCAGCGGTGGCCTAACAGTTAAGGAAGCGGCCCCATAATCAGAAGGTCGCTGGTTCGAATCCCGATCTGTCAAGGTGCCACTGAGGTGCCACTGAGCAAAGCACCATACCCACACACTGCTCCCTGGGCGCCTGTCATGGTGCCCACTGCTCACTCAGGGTGATGGTTAAATGCAGAGGACAAATTTCACTGTGTGCACGGTGTGCTGTGCTGCTGTGTATCACATGTGACAATCACTTCACTTTACTTTATAGTTGAGGAGCTGTTCTGGAGCGTCGTGATGGACGTAGTGACGTGATGTAATAGTGTAGTAGTGTCTGTCTTGTTTTGTAGTTGAGGAGCTGTTCTGGAGTGACGTGATGTAGTAGTGTAGTAGTAGTGTTGGCGTTGTTGTGTAGTTTAGGAGCTGTTCTGGAGCGACATGATGGACGTAGTGACATGATGTAGTAGTGTTGTAGTAGTGTCGGCGTTGTTGTGTAGTTTAGGAGCTGTTCTGAAGCGACGTGATGGACGTAGTGACGTGATGTAGTAGTGTAGTAGTAGTGTCGGCGTTGTTGTGTAGTTTAGGAGCTGTTCTGGAGCGACGTGATGGACGCAGTGACATGATGTAGTAGTGTAGTAGTGTTCTAGTAGTGTAGTAGTAGTGTCGGCGTTGTTGTGTAGTTTAGGAGCTCTTCTGGAGCGACGTGAAGGACATAGTGACGTGATGTAGTAGTGTAGTAGTAGTGTTGGCGTTGTTGTGTAGTTTAGGAGCTGTTCTGGAGCGACGTGAAGGACGTAGTGACGTGATGTAGTAGTGTTGTAGTAGTGTCAGCGTTGTTGTGTAGTTTAGGAGCTGTTCTGGAGCGACGTGATGGACGTAGTGATGTGATGTAGTAGTGTTGTAGTAGTGTTGGCGTTGTTGTGTAGTTTAGGAGCTGTTCTGGAGTGACGTGATGGACGCAGTGACATGATGTAGTAGTGTAGTAGTGTTCTAGTAGTGTAGTAGTAGTGTCGGCGTTGTTGTGTAGTTTAGGAGCTCTTCTGAAGTGACATGATGGACGTAGTGATGTGTTGTAGTAGTGTAGTAGTAGTGTTGGTGTTGTTGTGTAGTTTAGGAGCTGTTCTGGAGCGACATGATGGACGTAGTGACATGATGTAGTAGTGTTGTAGTAGTGTCGGCGTTGTTGTGTAGTTTAGGAGCTGTTCTGGAGCGACGTGATGGACGTAGTGACGTGATGTAGTAGTGTAGTAGTAGTGTCGGCGTTGTTGTGTAGTTTAGGAGCTGTTCTGGAGCGACGTGATGGACGTAGTGATGTGATGTGTTAGTGTAGTAGTAGTGTCGGCGTTGTTGTGTAGTTTAGGAGCTGTTCTGGAGCGACGTGATGGACGTAGTGATGTGATGTGTTAGTGTAGTAGTAGTGTTGGCGTTGTTGTGTAGTTTAGGAGCTGTTCTGGAGCGACATGATGGACGTAGTGACATGATGTAGTAGTGTTGTAGTAGTGTCGGTGTTGTTGTGTAGTTTAGGAGCTGTTCTGGAGTGACGTGATGGACGCAGTGACATGATGTAGTAGTGTAGTAGTGTTCTAGTAGTGTAGTAGTAGTGTCGGCGTTGTTGTGTAGTTTAAGAGCTGTTCTGGAGCGACGTGATGTAGTAGTGTTGTAGTAGTGTAGTAGTAGTGTTGGCGTTGTTGTGTAGTTTAGGAGCTGTTCTGGAGCGACATGATGGACGTAGTGACATGATGTAGTAGTGTTGTAGTAGTGTCTGCGTTGTTGTGTAGTTTAGGAGCTGTTCTGGAGCGACGTGATTGACGTAGTGATGTGATGTAGTAGTGTTGTAGTAGTGTAGTAGTAGTGTTGGCGTTGTTGTGTAGTTTAGGAGCTCTTCTGGAGCGACGTGATGGACATAGTGATGTGATGTAGTAGTGTTGTAGTAGTGTAGTAGTAGTGTTGCCGTTGTTGTGTAGTTTAGGAGCTGTTCTGGAGCGACATGATGGACGTAGTGACATGATGTAGTAGTGTTGTAGTAGTGTCTGCGTTGTTGTGTAGTTTAGGAGCTGTTCTGGAGCGACGTGATTGACGTAGTGATGTGATGTAGTAGTGTTGTAGTAGTGTAGTAGTAGTGTTGGCGTTGTTGTGTAGTTTAGGAGCTGTTCTGGAGTGACGTGATGGACGCAGTGACATGATGTAGTAGTGTAGTAGTGTTCTAGTAGTGTAGTAGTAGTGTCGGCGTTGTTGTGTAGTTTAGGAGTTGTTCTGGAGTGACCACCTTCGTCCCGTCCCGGCGGCGCGCTCCCGCGGCTGGCGGCCAGGCGCGCTCCCGGCGCTGCCCTGTTTGTTTGTGTGGAGGCTGAAAATGGCGGCGGCGAGAGAGCAGCGCCACTGCGTTAACGCTTCTGGGAGACCCGCGGCCCCTCTCCGCACGACCCGGCCGGCGCGGAGCTAAGCGCGGGGCGGCGGTCGTCGTCGTCGTCCGTCCGTCCGTCCGCGGCGCGGCGTTATGCGCCGGATACGCGCTGTTGTTTTTCTGCACGGAGCTCCACGGCTAGCCCCCTCGGCCCGGACCGCAGCGAACAGCGGCCGCCACTGAGGGACTCCCCGCGGGCCCGTCGGCTGGTGATACTACCCCGCGTCAGCCAGCCAGCCAGCCAGCCGCCCGGACCGAGCTGTAACGGGTGAGTCGCCCACAACACCGACACGCAGCTCGGCCGCTCCGGCTCCTCTGTTTACATGCATTACCGGCGATTATCGGTGCTTCGGTAGCCTGCCATGCAGAACGTACCGCGCCGGGAGTCGCCGTTAAGATCAGTAATATTAGTAATATTAGTAGTAGTAGTGTAATAGTAGTGTAATAGTGTAGTAATGTCGGCGTTGTTGTGTCACGTGACCGCGCGCCGTCGTTTGTGTTTTGCCGTGAAGCTGCAGCGCAGAAGGCGTCGCCCTTTATATCGGTATAATCAATAATATTAGTAGTAGTAGTGTAATAGTGTAGTAGTGTCGACGTTGTTGTGTCACGTGACCGCGCGCCGCCGTTAATATCAGTAATATTATTATTAGTAGTAGTGTAGTAGTGTCGGCGTTGTTGTGTTGTGGAGTTTTGCCATGAAGCTGCCGCGCAGGCGCAGTGGCTCGGCGCGCCGGGAGGCGTGAGGCTTGTTTGCTTGTTTTGTACTTGAAGAGCTGTTCTAGAGCGACGTGATGGACGTAGTGACGTGACGTAGTAGTGTAGTAGTGTCAGCGTTGTTGTGTTGTTGAGGAGCTGTTCTGGAGCGACGTGATGGACGTAGAGACGTGATGTAGTAGTGTAGTAGTAGTGTCGGCGTTGTCGAGTTGTGCTGTGAAGCTGTTTTTTACTTGAGCTGATCTGGAGTGACGTGATGGACGTAGTGACGTGATGTAGTAGTGTTGTAGTAGTGTAGGCATGGGTAGTAGTGTAGTAGTAGTGTATTAGTGTCAGTGTTGTTGTGTAGTTGTGGAGCTGTTCTGGAGTGACGTGATGTAGTAGTGTCGGCATGGGTAGGAGTGTTGTAGTAGTGTTGGTGTTTTTGAGTTTTGTAGTTGTAGTTTCGGCATTGTTGAGTTTTGTAGTAGTAGTTTAGTAGTAGTGTAGTAGTAGTGTTGGCGTGGGTAGTAGTGTAGTAGTAGTGTCGGCGTTGTTGAGTTTTGTAGTAGAAGTGTAGTAGTTGGGTCGGTGTGGGTAGTAGTAGTGTAGTAGTGTTGGAGTTGTTGAGTTTTGTAGTAGTAGTGTAGTAGTAGTGTCTGCGTGGGTAGTAGTGTAGTAGTAGTGTCGGCATGGGTAGTAGTGTACTAGTAGTGTTGGTGTGGGTAGTAGTGTAGTAGTAGTGTTGGAGTTGTTGAGTTTTGTAGTAGTAGTGTAGTAGTGGTGTCGGCGTGGGTTGTAGTGTAGTAGTAGTGTCGGCGTTATTGAGTTTTGTGGTAGTGTAGTAGTAGTGTAGTAGTGTCCGCGTTGTTGAGTTTTGTAGTAGTAGTGTCGGCATGGGTAGTAGTGTAGTAGTGGTGTTGGCGTGGGTAGTAGTGTAATAGTAGTGTCGGTGTGGGTAGTAGTGTAGTAGTGGTGTCGCCGTTGTTGAGTTTTGTAGTAGTAGTGTAGTAGTAGTGTTGGCATGGGTAGTAGTGTAGTAGTAGTGTCGGTGTGGGTAGTAGTGTAATAGTAGTGTAGTAGTGTCGGAGTTGTTGAGTTTTGTAGTAGTAGTAGTGTAGTAGTGTCGGCGTGGGTTGTAGTGTAGTAGTAGTGTCGGCGTTATTGAGTTTTGTGGTAGTGTAGTAGTAGTGTAGTAGTGTCGGCGTTGTTGAGTTTTGTAGTAGTAGTGTCGGCATGGGTAGTAGTGTAGTAGTGGTGTTGGCGTGGGTAGTAGTGTAATAGTAGTGTAATAGTAGTGTCGGTGTGGGTAGTAGTGTAGTAGTGGTGTCGCCGTTGTTGAGTTTTGTAGTAGTAGTGTAGTAGTAGTGTTGGCATGGGTTGTAGTGTAGTAGTAGTGTCAGTGTGGGTAGTAGTGTAATAGTAGTGTAGTAGTGTCGGAGTTGTTGAGTTGTGTAGTAGTGTCGGCGTGGGTAGTAGTGTAGTAGTAGTGTATTAGTGTTGGAGTTGTTGAGTTTTGTAGTAGTAGTGCAGTAGTGGTGTCGGCATGGGTTGTAGTGTAGTAGTAGTGTCAGCGTTATTGAGTTTTGTGGTAGTGTAGTAGTAGTGTAGTAGTGTCGGCATTGTTGAGTTTTGTAGTAGTAGTGTCGGCATGGGTAGTAGTGTAGTAGTAGTGTCGGCGTGGGTAGTAGTGTAGTAGTAGTGTCGGAGTTGTTGAGTTTTGTAGTAGTAGTAGTGTAGTAGTGTCGGCGTGGGTTGTAGTGTAGTAGTAGTGTCGGCGTTATTGAGTTTTGTGGTAGTGTAGTAGTAGTGTAGTAGTGTCGGCGTTGTTGAGTTTTGTATTAGTAGTGTCGGCATGGGTAGTAGTGTAGTAGTAGTGTCGGCGTTGTTGAGTTTTGTAGTAGTAGTGTCGGCATGGGTAGTAGTGTAGTAGTAGTGTCGGCGTGGGTAGTAGTGTAGTAGTAGTGTCGACGTTGAGTTTTGTAGTAGTAGTGTCGGCATGGGTAGTAGTGTAGTAGTAGTGTCGGCGTGGGTAGTAGTGTAGTAGTAGTGTCGGCGTTGTTGAGTTTTGTGGTAGTAGTAGTGTAGTAGTGTCGGCGTTGTTGAGTTTTGTGGTAGTAGTAGTGTAGTAGTGTCGACGTTGTTGAGTTTTGTAGTAGTAGTGTAGTAGTAGTGTCGACGTTGTTGAGTTTTGTAGTAGTAGTGTAGTAGTTGTGTCGACGTTGTTGAGTTTTGTAGTAGTAGTGTAGTAGTAGTGTCGGCGTGGGTAGTAGTGTAGTAGTAGTGTCGGCGTTGTTGAGTTTTGTGGTAGTGTAGTAGTAGTGTCGACGTTGTTGAGTTTTGTAGTAGTAGTGTCGGCGTGGGTAGTAGTGTAGTAGTAGTGTCGACGTTGTTGAGTTTTGTGGTAGTAGTAGTGTAGTAGTGTTGACGTTGTTGAGTTTTGTATTAGTGTAGTAGTAGTGTTGGCGTTATTGAGTTTTGTGGTAGTGTAGTAGTAGTGTAGTAGTGTCGCCGTTGTTGAGTTTTGTATTAGTAGTGTCGACGTGGGTAGTAGTGTAGTAGTAGTGTCGACGTTGTTGAGTTTTGTAGTAGTGTAGTAGTAGTGTTGGCGTTATTGAGTTTTGTGGTAGTGTAGTAGTAGTGTAGTAGTGTCGCCGTTGTTGAGTTTTGTATTAGTAGTGTCGACGTGGGTAGTAGTGTAGTAGTAGTGTCGACGTTGTTGAGTTTTGTAGTAGTAGTGTCGGCGTGGGTAGTAGTGTAGTAGTAGTGTCGGCGTTGTTGAGTTTTGTGGTAGTGTAGTAGTTGTGTCGACGTTGTTGAGTTTTGTAGTAGTAGTGTAGTAGTAGTGTCGGCGTGGGTAGTAGTGTAGTAGTAGTGTCGGCGTTGTTGAGTTTTGTGGTAGTGTAGTAGTAGTGTCGACGTTGTTGAGTTTTGTAGTAGTAGTGTCGGCGTGGGTAGTAGTGTAGTAGTAGTGTCAACGTTGTTGAGTTTTGTGGTAGTAGTAGTGTAGTAGTGTCGACGTTGTTGAGTTTTGTATTAGTGTAGTAGTAGTGTTGGCGTTATTGAGTTCTGTGGTAGTGTAGTAGTAGTGTAGTAGTGTTGCCGTTGTTGAGTTTTGTATTAGTAGTGTCGGCGTGGGTAGTAGTGTAGTAGTAGTGTCGACGTTGTTGAGTTTTGTAGTAGTAGTGTCGGCGTGGGTAGAAGTGTAGTAGTAGTGTAGTAGTGGTGTCGGCGTGGGTAGTAGTGTAGTAGTGGTGTCGGTGTGGGTAGTAGTGTAGTAGTAGTGTCGACGTTGTTGAGTTTTGTAGTAGTAGTGTCGGCGTGGGTAGAAGTGTAGTAGTAGTGTAGTAGTGGTGTCGGCGTGGGTAGTAGTGTAGTAGTGGTGTCGGTGTGGGTAGTAGTGTAGTAGTAGTGTCGACGTTGTTGAGTTTTGTAGTAGTAGTGTCGGCGTGGGTAGTAGTGTAGTAGTAGTGTAGTAGTAGTGTAGTAGTGGTGTCGGTGTGGGTAGTAGTGTAGTAGTGTCGACATTGTTGAGTTTTGTAGTAGTAGTGTCGGCGTGGGTAGTAGTGTAGTAGTTGTGTCGACGTTGTTGAGTTTTGTGGTAGTGTAGTAGTAGTGTCGACGTTGTTGAGTTTTGTAGTAGTAGTGTCGGCGTGGGTAGAAGTGTAGTAGTAGTGTAGTAGTGGTGTCGGTGTGGGTAGTAGTGTAGTAGTAGTGTCGACGTTGTTGAGTTTTGTAGTAGTAGTGTCGGCGTGGGTAGAAGTGTAGTAGTAGTGTAGTAGTGGTGTCGGTGTGGGTAGTAGTGTAGTAGTAGTGTCGACGTTGTTGAGTTTTGTAGTAGTAGTGTCGGCATGGGTAGTAGTGTAGTAGTAGTGTCGGCGTAGGTAGTAGTGTAGTAGTAGTGTCGACGTTGTTGAGTTTTGTGGTAGTAGTAGTGTAGTAGTAGTGTCGACGTTGTTGAGTTTTGTAGTAGTAGTGTCGGCGTGGGTAGTAGTGTAGTAGTAGTGTCGGCGTAGGTAGTAGTGTAGTAGTAGTGTCGATGTTGTTGAGTTTGTAGTAGTAGTGTCGGCGTGGGTAGTAGTGTAGTAGTAGTGTCGGCGTAGGTAGTAGTGTAGTAGTAGTGTCGACGTTGTTGAGTTTGTGGTAGTGTAGTAGTAGTGTCGACGTTGTTGAGTTTTGTAGTAGTAGTGTCGGCGTGGGTAGTAGTGTAGTAGTAGTGTCGGCGTAGGTAGTAGTGTAGTAGTAGTGTCGACGTTGTTGAGTTTTGTAGTAGTAGTGTCGGCGTGGGTAGTAGTGTAGTAGTAGTGTCGGCGTAGGTAGTAGTGTAGTAGTAGTGTCGACGTTGTTGAGTTTTGTGGTAGTGTAGTAGTAGTGTCGACGTTGTTGAGTTTTGTAGTAGTAGTGTCGGCGTGGGTAGAAGTGTAGTAGTAGTGTAGTAGTGGTGTCGGTGTGGGTAGTAGTGTAGTAGTAGTGTCGACGTTGTTGAGTTTTGTAGTAGTAGTGTCGGCATGGGTAGTAGTGTAGTAGTAGTGTCGGCGTAGGTAGTAGTGTAGTAGTAGTGTCGACGTTGTTGAGTTTTGTGGTAGTAGTAGTGTAGTAGTAGTGTCGACGTTGTTGAGTTTTGTAGTAGTAGTGTCGGCGTAGGTAGTAGTGTAGTAGTAGTGTCGACGTTGTTGAGTTTTGTAGTAGTAGTGTCGGCGTGGGTAGTAGTGTAGTAGTAGTGTCGGCGTAGGTAGTAGTGTAGTAGTAGTGTCGACGTTGTTGAGTTTTGTAGTAGTAGTGTCGGCGTGGGTAGTAGTGTAGTAGTAGTGTCGACGTGGGTAGTAGTGTAGTAGTAGTGTCGACGTTGTTGAGTTTTGTGGTAGTAGTAGTGTAGTAGTAGTGTCGACGTTGTTGAGTTTTGTAGTAGTAGTGTCGGCGTGGGTAGTAGTGTAGTAGTAGTGTCGGCGTAGGTAGTAGTGTAGTAGTAGTGTCGACGTTGTTGAGTTTTGTGGTAGTGTAGTAGTAGTGTCGAGGTTGTTGAGTTTTGTAGTAGTAGTGTCGGCGTTGTTGAGTTTTGTGGTAGTAGTAGTGTAGTAGTAGTGTCGACGTTGTTGAGTTTTGTAGTAGTAGTGTCGGCGTAGGTAGTAGTGTAGTAGTAGTGTCGACGTTGTTGAGTTTTGTAGTAGTAGTGTCGGCGTGGGTAGTAGTGTAGTAGTAGTGTCGGCGTAGGTAGTAGTGTAGTAGTAGTGTCGACGTTGTTGAGTTTTGTAGTAGTAGTGTCGGCGTGGGTAGTAGTGTAGTAGTAGTGTCGACGTGGGTAGTAGTGTAGTAGTAGTGTCGACGTTGTTGAGTTTTGTGGTAGTAGTAGTGTAGTAGTAGTGTCGACGTTGTTGAGTTTTGTAGTAGTAGTGTCGGCGTGGGTAGTAGTGTAGTAGTAGTGTCGGCGTAGGTAGTAGTGTAGTAGTAGTGTCGACGTTGTTGAGTTTTGTGGTAGTAGTAGTGTAGTAGTAGTGTCGACGTTGTTGAGTTTTGTAGTAGTAGTGTCGGCGTGGGTAGTAGTGTAGTAGTAGTGTCGGCGTAGGTAGTAGTGTAGTAGTAGTGTCGACGTTGTTGAGTTTTGTAGTAGTAGTGTCGGCGTGGGTAGTAGTGTAGTAGTAGTGTCGGCGTAGGTAGTAGTGTAGTAGTAGTGTCGATGTTGTTGAGTTTTGTAGTAGTAGTGTCGGCGTGGGTAGTAGTGTAGTAGTAGTGTCGGCGTAGGTAGTAGTGTAGTAGTAGTGTCGACGTTGTTGAGTTTTGTGGTAGTGTAGTAGTAGTGTCGAGGTTGTTGAGTTTTGTAGTAGTAGTGTCGGCGTGGGTAGTAGTAGTGTAGTAGTAGTGTAGTAGTTGTGTAATGGACGTGATTGACGTGTAGGGTGAATATAGTGCTTGACTCCGGCTGTGAATGCGTGTGTGAGAGCCGCCGTGTTGGTAACGGAGTCCTCGGTCTCCGGTTTTCAGCTTGACGCGGTGTCTTCGGCGCCTGTTTGTCTGCGCTGACGCGTGTTGTTGCGTGACGCGTCTGTCCGCATGTGAACAGTGTCCTGCGTGGGACGAGTTCGCGCCGACGTGCCACCTTCGGCATGCCGGCACGGTGGTGGCCTCGATGTCCCCGGGCGGCGAGGGGAGGGAATCCCGGCACGGCGGTTCTGGACGTTGTGTTGTTGGCGGTTTATTTGACGGATACGTGTCAGGTGGGCGCGTCCCCTGACGCTCCGCGGTGGGACGGACCGACCGGGCCGCCGGGGTATTTGTAGCCGCAGCGGTCAGCGTGCAGCAATGTGGCCGCGGCGGGGGCGGGGCCCCGGCGAGCTGACCTACATTCTGCGTCTCCCCGTGTGAATGGAGGGGCGGGGGGCCGGACTGCGGGAAAGATGGATTCGTGGGTAACCAGAGCCCCCGTGTCCCGTTTCTCCGACCAGGTTTACCAGGAAGTCGAGCTGCCTGGCTTTTCCGCCCCAGAGCATGCTGGGAATTGGGGGGTAGCTGGCCCCCCTCTTGCCTTCGCCCTTGTTGCTTTGAACAGAAAGCACCTCTGAAGGCATGACTGGTACACAGGCCCGCGTTCGTTACCCTCCGACCGTAACGTCCCGGCACGCTTCTCTTTCCAGAGGTGAGTCGCTCCAGAACGGTTCCGGGTTCCGGACCGTAGACGCCCGTCATCTCACGGTCATTTATTGGCCTTTTATATCTGCAGTTGTATTAATTCCATTTGTGATGACATGCATCAGAAGACTGGAACCTAGTAATGATTTTAACAATATAGAATAAATACATTTAATTAATTGAAATAAATAAATAAATAAACAATCAAACAGGGTGCTAGTAGCCTAGCGGGACTGTCCCTGTCACTACTGACTGTAGGTCGCTCTGGATAAGGGCGTCTGGTAAATGCTGTAAATGTAAATGTAATCACCTCCTGTATGTAATGTATAGGACGCTTCATCGGGAGCTTGTTGGAAATGACCGCAGTAGCGTATCCGTGCTGATGTGACTGGATGTTCTTGTGTTCCGCACAGCGTCAGCCGTGGTGGGCGTGGTTGCCCGTGTGATTTTAAAAAAAAAAAATTTTTTTTTTTATATATATATATTTTTTTTGGTTATTTCGGGGTTAATAAAGGTTTTTCTCATATTAAGTCTTCGTTGATAATACCTTGATTCAGTGCTAAATACACGGTTCCTGTCCTGCTTTCTTGTGTAGTGTAGAGTCGTTGTAACCCGTGTTTTGTTACCGCTCTGTCGTGCCGTTTCTGGTGCGGCCATCGTCTGGCGTGGTGATGTCAATATGACCATGCAAACGTCTGCCGCGCACGTGAAAAACAGGCTCAGAAATGTTCGATATCTGTGAGATGTGGGATGATGAGCGGAGAGCGTGACGAGAGGAGGCGGCGTCACTTCTCATGTGTCCTCGCTCATCGTTGCATTGCGCACCTGTAAATAGTGATTTCTTCCGGAAAAAAACATGATGGACGAACGCTTTCTATGCTTGCGAGTTGTTTACCCACAGATCGTCCTAGAGAAGCAAATAAAGGATTTCAAAGATTGATTTGCATAAGAGCGACTGCGAAATACTGTTAACGTAAAGAATGAAAACCTCCACACATCCTGGTCCTTTACATTTGTTGACGTTAAGCACCTTAATAAACGAATGGTCAATTAACATATCCAATAAATCTCATTGAGGAGCTATGTAGGACTTATTATTATATCATATCCAACCCTGCACTGACACCATTTGCAGGCTCACTCTACCCTGGAAGGGGGTCCCTCTCTCTATCACTCCTTCCCAACGTTTCTTCCTCTCTTTTTTCTCTCTCCTAGAGTTTTTTTGTGTGGAGTTTTTCCTTGTGTGCAGAAGGGTCAAGTGTGGGGGGTGTCAACTGTAGGGCCTGTCAAAGCCCATTGAGACATACTGTATGTGATTTTGGGCTAAATAAGAAATAAATGTCGTTGTTGTTGTTGTAGAAGGTTCTAGCACGTTTCCTTCTAAATCTTGTACATTTCCAACTAGACTACATTTGTCAATCTGCCACTCGTCTCTCGTGTTTTCCCTGGACCTTCACCATCAGGGTCACATAGAAAAAGGCGCTTTATGTTGCCGGAGATCCGCTTCTTTTCACGTTGGCCGTGCGCTGATCTCCACAATGCATTTCACCGCTATTCACTTCCTGTGTCGTCGCTGTAGGGGCGAGGGCCAGCTCGACAGAGCCCACGCTTCGCCTCGTGCTGTCCATCATTAGGACATTGGGACGAGGTGACAAGGTTAGCATGGACATTATTTCTAAAGCCCAGCTGCAGTGTCCTTGACTTGGAGACGTTGTATATCTGGAAGGACTATGTGCCAGGAGAACATTTGTGAAGAACGGCAGTCATTATTACTGTGGGGCCGTGCCCGCGGCGCCACTCTGGGATAAAGGAGTATCGGCGAATGTAGGCGTGGTCGCGCTCCTCCGATTGTTCTGCCAGATCTTCAGGTGCCGGGGCTGCGTGCTCAGAGGAAAAACTGGTTTCCAACTCGTGCCACCCATCGGCTCGTGGCATTGTGTCCCGGTGTCCCTTCTCCCGCCTTCTCTGGCGTCAGGCGCACCCCGGGACTGTCGGCGGCCGTAGTTCGTTGCCGTTTGTGCTCCTCAGGTCCCCGTAACGCCGGCGGCGGAGGACGAATGTTGGGTTTGACTTTCTCTCTCTTCCTTTTTTTCTTCTTGCCCGTCGCCAGCCGGCGTTCGTCCTTTGCCTGGCCGTCCCTCCCCCCCCCGTCACCGGGATGGTGCTGCCCGAAGAGGAGGGCGTGGCTTTGTAGCCGGAGCAGAGGACCACCCCCGCTGCAGGCCCTCCATGAGCCGCTCCCTGGAGCCCTAGATCAAGTAAGGTCCCCCGTTATTGCCTTTCGTTTAAGAGGCACCATTAATAACCATTTATAACCATTTATAAAGATATGGTTCTGTTCTGGTGAATTGTGGAAGTTTGCTCCGAGTTACTGTTACCGGTGGGACCCTGGGAGAAGCCGGGTGACTTCTGAGTCCCCTCTAGTGGTGAACCGCAGGGGACACGTGACCACGGGAGTTCGGAAGGTGCATCTGTAACTTAAAACAGCCGGCAACAAAAGAGGCGTTTTCTGTGCCGACGAAAACACAACGTTCTTATCTCGCTGCCGCTGTTTTGTCCTCTTGTCTTTTTTTGGGCGGCTAATGGGCCCTCGCTGTTGCCATGGGAATGCGGAATCTGATAGCATGCCCATAGTATCTTTGTCTTATCATAAATCTGATGCTTCTCATTCGGCAAAGACATTTGAGAGTCGAATCATTGTCGGCCGCAGTCGGATCGGCGGCTTGATTGTGGTTCGAGTTCCGCGAAGCGCCAGTCGGACGTCGCGTGTGTTCTGCCGCAGAGTCGCGGCGGCCGTTCGTCAATATCAACCCGCGTAAGGCCGCGTCCACGTAGCCGGCAATCTGAAACGTCCAGTTTGCGGTTTTTATTTTTCTTACGTGGCTCGTTGAAGACCCTCAACCTGATCCAGTTCACCGTTTTACACGCGACACTTTTGCCACGACAGAACGAGCTGGGGACAAATTCTGACTAGTTATGAATTAAACGTTTGTAGTTTAACTCACGTGAACCGGTCCCCTTGATGAAGGTCCCGTTCCCACACACTGCGTTTCATGGTGCCCACTGCTCACCAAGAGTGACGGTTAAATACAGAGGACACGTTTCACCGTGTGCACCGTGTGCTGCGCTGCAGTGTCTCACAGTGACTGTCACTTTCACTTTCACCAGATTATAAAAGCTACTGAGCTGTCCCGAAGTTGCTTCTGTTTCCGTGTTTGGCTCTATGTGTTCGTGCGGCTTGTCAGACTTGTTGTGGACAATTCAGAAATATTAACCGGCGGACGGGAGTTATAATTAGTCCCCTTTATTTTTAAGCGCGCTCTCGCTCTGGAACGGGGCTTTGAAAAGTCGTACCTGAGTCCCTTCCTGCGCGTCACACCTGCCTTGCATGCCTTTGTGGTTTATTCAGCTACACTTTTGACCCCCCCGGCGCTCAAAAGCAAAACAAAGAGAACGTGGCGGCTGTGCCAGTTAAAGCGGACCGTTCTGGAAGCCGGCCAGTAAGCGCTCCCGCCAGGAACGTTCTCACCACTGCTCTGTCCAGCACGTCAGCGGAAGGTCCTCCACCTGAAGAGTCCGTCCCCATTGTTCCGTCAGTGTATCAGCGTTACATCGCGGTACGTTCCCGCCCGTGAATTATTGGGCTTTTTATTAGTGTTTGTCGGGGGCAAATCAAGCAACTTAACTTTCTCTCTTTCGGTCAGAAGGGGACATCACAGTTTATCGCCTTCCTCTTGGAGGCCCTTGAGAACCTTTTCATTAGAACTTGAGTAGGTTGAATGATTTCTGACATGTTCCTTCTGAAGCGAGTTGCCATTTCAAGTCCTCGATGGGCTTCCAGTCTCGTTTTAAGAGACCCAGTTAGTTTCCCCCAAATCGTGTGTGTGTGTGTGTGTGTTCTCCAGAAGTTGGTGTGCTAATGGAACCTCTGCACACACCTCTGTCCTCCTGACTCGGTCTTGATGACCAGCACAACATGCGTAAGAAGAAAACACACACCTCAAGCCTGATGCTCCATGTTGTTTCGTGTTGTTTTGTGTTGTCAAATCTTTGTTTGCGGTTCCCGGCTGTGTGTGGTGTGTGATTTTGAGTTTTTTTTTTTTTTTTTTTTTGCAGTTTGCAAAAGGGCCACATTGTTAAGAATTATGCATAAAAGAACCAGTAATCATTATTAATTTAATTGCATTAATGTGCATCAGTGTTCACTTCCACTATGTTCGGGCGCTCATTTTGTGAGCAGAAATCTACGTAAGATCGTTAGACGTAATGAGGTTGGTGCTTTGGCTGTTAATTGTCACCACACCCATTACCTGTTTCATTTTAATTAGTAGCTTTAGTATATGTGTCCTCATATGAATGTTATTTGTCGTACTTCCAGTATTCCAGAATTTTCTCCGCTGCCTTTATTGAAGCCGTTTCAGGCCGGTACGCGTTTTTGTCCGCGATCAATAAAGCTATTCATCTGTTGTACTTTATTCACTTAGCCCAGATGATGTTAGGATCCCGTCGACTGTGTTACCGTATTTATGGCCGCAGGGGTTAGGAATCGGAACGCAGGTAAACATATCCGCGCTGCTGTACGCTGACTGTACGTTGACCACCGACTAATTCACGGCTCGCAGGCGCAGAGGAAGGGCCCGGCACTGCCGTAAACGCCGAGCGCGTTTCGCGTCTGGAGTAACAGTCAGTTCGGAGGGCGATTATTCTGGACTACGTGAGAAATAAAGCTAATTAACGGAACGCGCCGCATTAAGCGGCGGTGGGCTTTTCCCTCGTGGGTTACGGTGGATTACAGATTAACTGGCTAATTCTCCTGGCACCACAATCACAATGTACCGGTGTTTTTGGAACGAGGGAAACGTTTTGAACGCGTTATGAAGCGTTATGCAGACGCAGTGATGAATATAATATGCTGAGTTTCCCGGCCAGAGGTGAGAAAAAGGTCACACGAAGGCAGTGGTGTTGCAGTGATTTGCTTCTAGCCAAACTTACCAGAAAAATGGTGCTGAAGTATTAGAAAGGCATGTTTTTATTTCGTTTTTTTGCACAATTTTTTTGCACTGAACATATCATAAAAGTTGAGGTGTATGAATAAGTGCATGTTTGTTATGTGTGTGTGTTTATGCACATTTTTTGCTTGTGTATGAATAAGGGCATGTTTGTTATGTGTATGTGTTTATGCACATTTTTTGCTTGTGTATGAATAAGTGCATGTTTGTTATATGTGTGTGTGTTTATGCACATTTTTTGCTTGTGTATGAATAAGTGCATGTTTGTTATATGTGTGTGTGCATTTATGCACATTTTTTGCTTGTGTATGAATAAGTGCATGTTTGTTATGTGTGTGTGTTTATGCACATTTTTTGCTTGTGTATGAATAAGTGCACGTTTGTTATGTGTGTGTGTGTGTATTTATGCACATTTTTTGCTTGTGTATGAATAAGTGCACGTTTGTTATGTGTGTGTGTGTGTATTTATGCACATTTTTTGCTTGTGTATGAATAAGTGCATGTTTGTTATATGTGTGTGTGTATTTATGCACATTTTTTGCTTGTGTATGAATAAGTGCACGTTTGTTATATGTGTGTGTGTTTATGCACATTTTTTGCTTGTGTATGAATAAGTGCATGTTTGTTATGTGTGTGTGTGTTTATGCACATTTTTTGCTTGTGTATGAATTAGTGCATGTTTTTGTGTGTGTATTTATGCACATTTTTTGGTTGTGTATGAATAAGTGCACGTTTGTTATATGTGTGTGTGTTTATGCACATTTTTTGCTTGTGTATGAATAAGTGCATGTTTGTTATGTGTGTGTGTGTTTATGCACATTTTTTGCTTGTGTATGAATTAGTGCATGTTTTTGTGTGTGTATTTATGCACATTTTTTGGTTGTGTATGAATAAGTGCACGTTTGTTATGTGTGTGTGTGTATTTATGCACATTTTTTGCTTGGGTATGAATAAGTGCACGTTCGTTATGTGTGTGTGTGTGTTTATGCTTTATATTTTAACGGCTTCTGCAGAATTCAGTGCGGATGCTCTCGAACTGGCAGTAAAGTGATAATAATTGGTATATTGGTGATATGGGAAAATACCTGGTGGTGAAGTTGTAAGTTCATGTGGGGTAGAAGGCCCAGTTTCTCGTGTGTGTGTGTGTGTGTGTGTGTGTGTGTGTGTGTGTGAATCTGGGAAGATTTCGATGCCTTCACCCCCACCTCCCTCCCTCCCGCCGTGTCCTATATTGCTGTGATGTAGTCAGCAACAGTGACTGAGCAGCTTCTCATGGAGCGAACCATTCCAGCCCGAGCTGGAGGGGGGCCAGGCGCTGCCGTCTTACTTTCATCCCCTCCCGAGGCCGCGCTCGTCCGGCGCGCCGAGCCCCGGCCGCGTTGCGCGATTCGGCCGAGCGGCAGCGCGTACACGCCCCCCCTCGGCCAGAGAGCACGGTGGTCCGGCCCGCTTTCCCTCGCGGCCATACGTTGGTGCGGTCCCTGCGTGCGCGGTGATTAGAGGAGCCTCATGGCAGCCTGTGGAATGGAGAGGCGTTGGGGCCGTCACTAGCGGAGATCTCGGCGCCGCAGCCCGAGGTGTGGCTGGCTAGCGGCGGACCTGCATTCCCAGCAGCCCCATCTCTCCCTCTCTCTCTCTCTCTCTCTCTCTCTCTCTCCTCCTCGCTCTCATTTATTCTGCCGAAGGCCAGGAATCAGCCCTCAGGTGCGTGTGCTCGTGTGTGTGTGTGTGTGTGTGTGTGTGTGTGTCATGTGACTGGCGAGCTGTTTACCTTTTTAAAGTGTGCAGTCACTGTTTGGCCCCGCTCTCGTTCCCCTCTCATTCTTCAGTGTTTGGTTTTGTTTGGGGTCAGAGGGCACGGGATTACGTAACAGGGCACATGCTGCGTGTCTGTGTGTGTGTAGGAATCAGAGGTGTGTATTCAGTATTTGACTCTAAGGGTCATGATTATTGATGGATCATGATTTGGTCCACACATTTTCCTGTTAATGCGAAACATTTACATTTACGGCATTTACCAGAAGCCCTGATCCAGAGGAACTCACAGTCAGTAGTGACAGGGACAGTCCCCCCCTGGACACACTCAGGGTTAAGTGTCTTTCTCAGGGACACGATGGTAGTAAGTGTGGTTTGAACCCGGGTCTTCTGGTTCACAGGCGAGTGTGTGACCCCACTAGGCCACTACCAGCCCCTCGATGAGTTTTGAGTTTGGTCGTAAGAGTAGGATGAAAAATGGGCATCTACACTCACAGTGAGCCGTTATCCTGTATTAATCCAGTCGAGATTAAAGTTATTTTATCAAACGTAACAGACAACAAAGCAGTAAAGTAAATTATTATTATTAGATGGGTTTTAATGTGGACCGCGTGTTTACACTGGTCCACGATTCCGTTTTTTCGGGTGAAATCTGCTTGTGATTTTGGTACACTTTGCAAAAAGTTGATTCACGGTTCATGACTAATATTTCACATTAAAAGCACCATGAATAATGACCATTTTTTCTAATACTACTGCTATTCTCTGTGTGTGGGATATGAAGATTTCTGTAAAATGCTTCAATGTGTATTACAGTAATTGTGCAGATCTTCTAGAACGTCAATTTTTGTCTCATTTATTCCCCGTGGGGGGAAATACTTTGAAAATCAATAAACATATTGAACTAAAAGGGCCGATTAGTCACGCAGCGAGACAAGAGCTTATTAGCATTGATCATTGGTTGGTTTACAGCATTTTTTCTAATCAGAAGCATATCTAATTGCAAATTGTTTATGGTACCAAGGGTTCAGGATCTGGCACTGCAGCGGGAAGGGTTCCGGCGGTTCTGTACCGTGCCGGTCACGTGTGCCGCATGTTTGTCATGTAAACGCGTGAAACGACTGGCCACCCCTCGCCCTACCTGCTCGGCCTCTATCCCGTTTATATAGCCAGCCCCGGGGAGGAGGGGCTGCAGGAGCCGAACAGCCGATTCGGACCGAATCTATTACATCACCGGACATTTCAATACATTTTTCAATACACGACTGAGCGTCTTCTATGGAATGTCGAATTTATCGAGGCCATGGCCGTAAAAAAAACTAACTTTTCCGGTGGCTGCCTGCCTTCATGCGGCCTGATCTTTAGAGGACCTTCTCAGGACTGGAACGCGTGTAGCTAAGAGCCCGAAGGTGACGGTGAAAGACGTGCAGACGAATAAGAATTAGGAAAACGTGGTTTTCTTTGGCGGTATCGCGCTGCACAGATGCTCCGATTAAAACCAGTATAAACCCAGAGGGACATGTACACAGTCATTATTTCAGTTCTTTGCTTTAGAGGACTAATATATAGTAGTAGCCTAGTGGGTAACACACTCGCCTATGAACCAGAAGACCCAGGTTCAAATCCTACTTACTACCATCGTGTCCATTAGCAAGACAGGGGGGACTCTCCAGGGGGGGACTGTCCCTGTAACTACTGATTGTAAGGCGCTCTGGATGGCGCTCTGGGGGAAGTTGTGGCCTAGCGGTTAAGGAAGCGGCCCCGTAATCAGAAGGTTGCCGGTTCGAATCCCGATCCGCCAAGGTGCCACTGAGCAAAGCACCGTCCCCACACACTGTCATGGTGCCCACTGCTCACAAGGGTGATGGTTAAATACAGAGGACAAATTTCACTGTGTGCACCGTGTGCTGTGCTGCTGTGTATCACATGTGACAATCACTTCATTTGTCTTCTTTTTCTTCTTCTTCTTCGATAAGGGCATCTGGTAAATGCTGTAAATGTAAATGTAATGCAATACAAATGCTTTGTATTGGTTGTCAAATCCAAAAGTTTCCATGATCAGATGATCAAAATTGTACGTTTTACATTTCAAATTAGTTTTTGTGATTTTTGTTTTCTTCTTCAGTTCTACATGATCACTATGGCCAAATGAAATCAGTGTTATTTTTTCCTAAATTTTTTTTTTTTTTTTTCCGTTTTAGTCCATGCGTTCCATTGCGTTGGTGTCCGAAAGCTGCTCTGCATCGCATCAGGCGCTAGATCGTGATTGTATTTCTGTGAACTGCAGTACAGTGCATGATATCAGTCCATGACATAATATTTCATCATATCATGGGGATCTCTGGTTCCCACCCCAAATAAGCGGGTTCCACAGATGCAGAGAATACATAAAAATGATCAATATGATCATCGAATGATCATGATGACGTTCTGCTCAGACGGAGGCCGTCGGGGCCAACGCACATGACCTCGTGTCCCATTGGCCGCCTTCCTTTCTTGGCAGTAAGGGACTGGGGGAACGTGAGAAGGCTGCGGGGAAGGCGGCCAGAGGTGCGCCGGTCCCCGGAGACGCTCCCACGCCGTGGCCCCGTGACAGCGCGGCCATGTGTTTTCATTATCATCACTGTTACCGCACTGTTCTTCTGCGGTGGACCTTTCCACCAACCAGGTATCAATCGGATGTCCCCGCTAGTGGACGGTCACTAGAATAATGCGTCAGTTGGCGGTTAGGACCTGAACCAATCCTAAAATCACGACGAGGTGTACAGCCCCGTCCTTATGCCTGGACACAGGACGATAGTGTCAATTTTGGACGTGACGGAGAACCGTGCTGGGTTCAGTCGGAGATTAGGGCCCCGCGAGCTCCCGGGGATTTCTCGCCGCGGCCACAATGGCGGCCTGTTCAGGGCCGGCGGATCAAAGGCATCCGGGCGGGCGGTGGACGCAGCGGCCCTGAATAAAGCCAGTCACCGCGGCCCCCCTCGGGGGGACAGCCACACACACGCCAAAAAGGGACCGGAGCTCCCCGAGGCCCCAGGGCATTGTTACGGAACCCCGAAGTCCAGTTCTCGGACAGGAATGCCTCTGACGGGAAGCGGAGGCGGGCGGGCGGGCTCTGCGGGGACTAGACCACGCCCACAGTCTCCTAATAGCGAAGGAGACGCAGGTGCGGCGCACCGCAGACGCGATCTTGTACTCGCGTTTCGTTATTAAAACAGTTTCACGTGCGTGAAGTGTGCAACGCGCTCGCAGCACGGTGACGCCGACGTGTGTCCTCTGCATTTAAACTGTCCCCCTTGGCGAGGCGTGTGCAGTGTGTGGGGACCTCGGTGGCACCTGCCCGGTTCAGGATTGGCTTCCCCGCCCGCTTGGCCACCACTGCCGATAACACAACTTAAACTAATGAGAGGAAAATAAATATTAATCTATAGTGCGTGTGTGTGTGTGTGTGTGTGTGTGTGTATTCGGCCCATGGTTTGGTTGTTGTCAGGCTGAAGTATCGTCTTGTATAGAGACGTGACGGAGCGGCTGTGTTCTGTTTCCATGGTTACAGCAGAGCAACTGAATGACACCTGTTACTCGGAGAGGCGGCCACGCACACGACCTCCACACAGGGGCATTATGGGACTTTCCGTTGGTGTCGGTCAAGCCCAGGGACCCTTTTCATGTCCTCATCTTGTCATTACGCCCCGTCCTTCATTACAGAATCACGAATCTGCAAACGAGCGCCTGCGCACGTCTTCTTCTTCTTCTTCTTCCGAATCATAATACAATCCGGCGTTCAATCCAGAAGCTGTAGAAGAATGAAAAGATCCGCCAGTTACGATTCAGAACTGTGATTATTGCCATTTATTGGCCAAGTATGTGAGCGAGCACGTACAAGGAATTTTATTACAACAGTAGATCAATTGAATATATTCATATATTGTGGTATATAACATCAACATAAAGCATAATCAGATAAAACAATATCTGGCCAATCCTACTGAAAGTGGACTTCCTGTCATGCCGATAAGGCCGTGAAATTGCAGGTATTTGTATGATGCAAGTTATCTATAAACAATTTTAGGATTTTCTGTATTCAGCAGTAGAGTTTATATTCAAAATATTGTCAGCGCATATTTAGTGAAAGTGATTGTGAGACACTGCAGCACAGCACACGGTGAAACGTGTCCTCTGTATTTAACCGTCACCCTTGGTGAGCAGTGGGCACCATGACAGGCGCCCGGGGAGCCGTGGCGAGATGTTGGCTGATGGCGGCTTCCTGTCTCCCGCAGGTGTGCTGAACATGAGTGCCGTGGGGGAGAGCGGCCTTGACCCGGCCGCCCCGGAGTCCCGCAAGCGCAAAAGCTCGCCATGCGACACATCCCGCCAGAGGTACGTACTACACACCTTTTAATATTCCAACCGGGTTTTAATTGATTCGCTTCTGATGAGTATCAGACTTTTTTTTTTTTTTTCCACTTGACCCACGACCTCACAGACCGAAACGATTCTGTTGGTGGCAATGTGGCACAATTTTTATGCAGGTCTTGGACAGTTTTTTTTTTTTTTTTTGCAAGTGACATGCATGCTTTTCCTTGTTTTTAAGGCGTGACGTGAAGGCGCTTCCAGGTCAGAATTCCAGAGCGGGAATTTGTCTAGTCCAGTGTGGGTCGCGTTAGTCTGCTGTTCCAGTCCGGGTCTGAAACATACGCCTCCAGTCAGATGAAAGGTCCAGTTTCAGGTCCTACTACGTGAACGTTGCTTTTTAATACATATATTCAGTATATAGACGTTTGTAAATTTGATTAGGACACTACAGATGGTACGCAATACTATTTTCAATACTACAGGCGCTCAGCACAAGGGCTGCCAGTGGGCTTGTGGGTAAAATAAGAGGCTGTGGCCTTCATGAATAAAAGAGTGACGGATGGCCGGAGTGTGAGGTGGTATTACGTGTCTGCAGCCCCTGTCTGAGAAGAGTTGTACTCTGTGTGGTGCATGATGGGAAAAACAAAGAAGGAAAATGAAGTCGCTCCTCTTCCTCGATGTTATGTGGTGAAGGACCTTATATTACCAGAGTGTGTGTGTGTGTGTGTGTGTGTGTGTGTGTGTGTGTCCCACTCTAGGCCTCTGCAGGCTGATGTAACTGACCTGCTCGCTGCCGGTTTCTACGGCAACCCCACGCAGCGCCTGAGCACTGCGGCGATAGTTTACTTTCAAAACTCACAAATAGACTTCTTCATTCAGCAACAAACGGAACAAGATTCACAAATGTCATTTATCACTTACAAATAAATGTAACACCGTTCACAAATGCACTTCTCAATTTTACATGAGGCACAAATAATAAAAACCCATAAACAAGATTCCACTCGGGACCGGAGACACGGTCTAAAATGCAGCAGGACACGGGAAGCTGCAACTTACCAGGCTTCGCCACGACTCCTGCTGCATGTTTACCCGCCGGTTCCTTTGTAAACGCGTAACACGTAAAACGTAACCGCGCTGACATTTGTGCATCACATACATTTTTTATTGAGTCGAGAAATGCATGGCCTAGCGGTTAAGGAAGCGACCCCGTAATCAGAAGGTTGCCGGTTCGAATCCCGATCCGCCAAGGTGCCACTGAGCAAAGCACCGTCCCCACACACTGCTCCCCGAGCGCTGGTCATGGCCGCCCACTGCTCACTCAGGGTGATGGTTAAATGCAGAGGACAAATTTCACTGTGTGCACCGTGTTCTCTACTGCTGTGTATCACATGTGACAATCACGTCACTTTGACTTTGATCTGTGAATGCCGTTTCGTTTATTTTTTAGGTCCTAAATTATATTTCTGAATCTTGTTATATTTGTTGCTGAATCAAGAAATATGTTTGTGAGGTGGTGTGATGGTTCAGTATCAAAATTCACAAATAAGTATCTCCATAGAGCGCCGCCTGGGCAACGGAGTGACCTACTTTTACTGTGCGCACACACACACACACACACACACACACACACGTATATTAGCAACTCTGCTAAACCCGCACGCACGTGCAGCGGGGCGCCCGCGACCGTTCTCACGGCAACACGCTGGCGTTCTGAAGACGCAGCCACGCGACAAATATCACGACGCGGACCCTAACTCAGGGGGTCCCTGTTTCTACACACGCCCCTCAGATCTAATGCGCAGTGTTCACAGCGTAACGTGGCGAGGAGAGCGGTCGCTTGGCAGAACGTGTGTGCGGTTTGGCGCGGCCGCCGCTCAGGCCCACCCACCAAGTGGCCCCGGGAGTTCAGATCGCCCTCCGAGGTCATGAGGCGGCCGTGAAAGAGACTCCGCCCCCACCCCCCTCCACCCCAACCGCGGCCCCCTGTCAGCCTCGCAACTTCTGCCTACCTAGAGGATCATGGGAGCGTCCCTGTCAGGTGACACCCGCTGCGCTGCAATAACAAGCGAAGCCGAAAGAGCCTGTCGCCACGTCGGAACCCCGCCTGGGTTCTGCGCGTAGAACTAGACCCTCACCAGCCCGGTCCTCAACATTCCACTTCAGACAGACGTGACTCGCTTACTTTATTTATAGCACGTCTTTACAGAATATGAGGAAGTTTACTACAGTTAAATATAAAAATCGTAAAAATGTTAAATATTCTATATTTTGTAGATCTTTGAAAAAAGAGGCGATTTTCCCTGTGGTTTCCCAGCACTCTGTAAGTTGCGTTCACCAAATGCACAGCGTGTATATCTTCAGGAGTTCTGGAAATGAGAGACGGGAACAGGAAGTGTAATTATTTCTGACTCTATAAAGACTCTCATGATGTTTTCATAAAGAAACCTTAAAAGGGGAGGAGCCTGTAGGCATGATTGACAGCTCTCGTACGCCCTACTTCCTCATTCTGGACTGTCTAGCCCCCCTCCTGTCAACACGTCACACATCTGCTCCCTTCCTCCTAAACGTGACCACGCCCACACTTTAATTCCACCTTCTCGCTCTCTTTACCTAAACGCTGGTTTCATGGAGAGTCGAAATGAGGATCAGATTCTGGGGGTCTAACCTGTGACGTCCACTGTGAAATCTTTTCTCGGGCGTTGCCTGGGTGGTCTGACCTCATCGTGCTTGATGGATGGATTCCAGAGAATTCTTAATGATCATCGGCGGAATCATAATCTTTCATATGCTGGCAATCGTGCGATTCCGAGCCTTTCGCATTCTGTTTTATTAATATTCATTTAACGCTGGCCAATGTGGAGTGTGGTTTTGGGGGTGTGTTTGGGGGTCATCGTCGCGCTGGCAGAACCTCCCGGCAGCCTGGGCCAGCTTGTTTTGGCCAGAATCGCCCGCGGCTTGGAGCTCATGGTGACACTGATCCTGATGAGGGCCCCGGGGCCCGTGGGATCAAACTCCAGCCCCCGCGGTGGCGGCTTGGATTCGGCCGGAGCGCAACATCCGCATGTTAAAAAGCAGAATTTGACCGCAAATCGCTGTCCGCAAATGTAACGCAAGTCAGTGTTTTAATTAGCTCCCGTCC
This sequence comes from Denticeps clupeoides, assembly GCF_900700375.1. Lineage (NCBI taxonomy): Eukaryota > Metazoa > Chordata > Actinopteri > Clupeiformes > Denticipitidae > Denticeps > Denticeps clupeoides. The sequence continues at coordinate 727,513 of NC_041720.1, read as the reverse complement.
ATCCTTATTTACCTATTCCACGTTCTGAGATCTACACGCATTCATATTTCATATTTTGTGATGTTAGCGGTCTACACTTACGTTTTTTTTTAACCCCCCCATTAAACGCTCCGGGTTTACATTCGGAATGTGTCGTCCTTCACCAGCCTTCTATCGAGGATGTATGAAGAGCGGCAGCTCGACCGCGGTCGTGTAATCGCCGTTGTATGTATGGCCGGTTTGGGGTTAAAGGTCAGGTTGGAGGTTGGGCGAATAAGTCAGCGTTTGTTGACACGACCTAGTCGTTCGCTAAAACGCCGGTTTCGTATGAGCGCGGCACAGAACCGGGTAGAAATTGTCCCACTGTCATATAGACGAGAACTTTACCTTTTCTCCCACCTGCCCTCTGGAAGACGCCTCAGGCAGTCGACCATGCACCCCCCCAAATTCTGTGCCATATTCTCTTACGTGACTGTGCGATATCATTTCTGTACACAAACAATTTTCTGACACAGGTTTGAATTCTATAACCCCTTTAAATGCCCTTTTCTGCTCAGAAATTTTATATTGGGCTTTTTTATATTCTGGAGGTCATGGTGGAAATTCTGCTTTTTGGTCCGGGAAAGTCATGTAAAAATCGGAATTTTAAGTCTGGCTTAGTTTGGGAACCCTCTATTCAGGTTCCTGACATTTGCAGGTTTGAATTCTATAACCCCTTTAAATGCCCTTTTCTGCTCAGAAATTTTATATTGGGCTTTTTTATATTCTGGAGGTCATGGTGGAAATTCTGCTTTTTGGTCCGGGAAAGTCATGTAAAAATCGGAATTTTAAGTCTGGCTTAGTTTGGGAACCCTCTATTCAGGTTCCTGACATTTGCAGGTTTGAATTCTATAACCCCTTTAAATGCCCTTTTCTGCTCGGAAATTTTATATTGGGCTTTTTTATATTCTGGAGGTCATGGTGGAAATTCTGCTTTTTGGTCGGGGAAAGTCATGTAAAAATCGGAATTTTAAGTCTGGCTTAGTTTGGGAACCCTCTATTCAGGTTCCTGACATTTGCAGGTTTGAATTCTATAACCCCTTTAAATGCCCTTTTCTGCTCAGAAATGTTATATTTGGCTTTTTTATACTGGAGGTCATGGTGGAAATTCTGCTTTTTGGTCGGGGAAAGTCATGTAAAAATCGGAATTTTAAGTCTGGCTTAGTTTGGGAACCCTCTATTCAGGTTCCTGACATTTGCAGGTTTGAATTCTATAACCCCTTTAAATGCCCTTTTCTGCTCAGAAATGTTATATTTGGCTTTTTTATACTGGAGGTGATGGAAATTCTGCTTTTTGGTCCGGGAAAGTCATGGAAAAGTCAGAATTTTAAGTCTGGCTTAGTTTGGGAGCCCTCCCTGACATTTTCACAGACTTTACCGTGCATGTTTATAAGGCTTTGACTGCTGTATTGTATTTAGGTTTGGCCTCTTCTGTTCTGTATATTTAAAAGTCTTTATTTCTACTCTTCTGTATAATGGTTGCAGTGTGGAGAAGCGGCGGCGGGAGCTGGAGTGTCGCTACATCGACGAGCTGGCGGAGCAGCTGGCGGCCAACATGGGCGAACTCTCCAGCCTGAGCGTGAAGCCGGACAAGTGCCACGTGCTGAGGAGCACGGTGGAGCAGATCCAGCTGCTGAAACGCCGCGAGCAGGGTGAGGCCTCCATCATCAACCTTTTATTAGCGACTTAAATTCACAGTACGGAATATAGTACAGAATAGTCGATGTAGATACAGAAACGTGCCGAGTCTCACCCCCAGCAGCTCTTTCTTGTAATCAGTAACGGGTCAGTGCTGTAGATAAACGCCATAAAGTCATCAAGTCTTGCACTATTGTGTGTGTGTGTTTGTGTAAGAAAGGGAGAAAGACGCTTGGACACACGTTGCCTCTCCTTGATAAGCTTGTGTAGATATTTGAAGCTGACCCTTTGATCTCCGGTCTGCTCTTCTCCAGCGCGTTGTTTTTCATCAGCGATCGTTCATCAATTATACGGTCCTGAATGCTAAAAGTTAACGTGACGTATCACTGCTTGCCGAGGAGTCGTGTTTATCTGATATAACAGACCTCCAAATGCGGACTGGGTCCCTGCTCCAGATATCTGTGTGGGCGTGGCTGCTGGTTTACTGTATCACAGCCACCGCCCGGCAAATCCCTCCGTCCTGAGCATGGGAATTTTTAGCATTATGGAATAACAGTTCTCACTCCTTTTACATGCACGCATTTGCAGAGCATCAAGTGAACCATGTTGGAAATAAACTTGCAACTCAGTCCATTTTTTGCATTTTTTTTTGTATTTTTTTTTTATGGATGAAAACCCGTCCCTTCTGATTTTAAGATCAGATGATTGCTTGTGCTTAGTTTGCCGGATGATGACGCTGATTTTCTGGACCCACGGTTTCAAAAGTTGCATTTGAGCACGCTGAATAATATTAGTTGATATTTTGGTTCTGATATTTATTGCCATTTACAAAATATTCAGGAACATTGTTTTAATAAAAATAAATTAAAGGCTAACATCGGATGGAAAAGGTTTCCCTCCGTAGGTGGATCTGCCCTCTGCGGTGTGTGAAGTGGGCAGAATCAGCTGCGTATTCAGGTCCGGGGGTTTAACCCCCCGCGGCGGGCCCTCACTCCACTTCCATGTGTTCACCTCCGCTCACAATCCACCTAACAAACGGACGGGTCAGATTTGGTGGAGGTCGGGCCTTCAAACGTGTGGGCGGGGCTAGATAACCCTCAAGTCCACGTGAGCTTCCAGCGTGTAAATTCTCTTATCGGCGCTAATGTTAACGTGTCCCAAGGTGAATTGGCGCTGCGGTTTAAGCGCATGAATAATACTCGCTGTAGTGTCGAGTTTAAGTGTGCATGTACATTTAGCGTGATGGTGAGCGCTTCCGTTTCCAAAATGCCAGTTAGATCTGGGCCACCTTCTCAAAGTTTTTCCTCCTCGTGTCTTCGAAAAGTTTCACTTTTTTTTAACATGGCGTTCAACGCTGGGCAAAAAAAAAAAAAAAAAGTCAGAATGCAGCAGGGTGGCTCCTGGTGGATCGGCCTCGGGAACCCCCACAAGGCCTCCGTATCAACAGGTCCAGCACCTCCGGACCAGAGAGGAAGTTTAAACCTGAGGAATTAAACCTATTCTGTACGGATAGAGCAGTGCTGGGAAATATGGCAAAAAAAAATGTATCACAGTAAAAGTGCTCAGTACTTGAACTATTGTTTTATTTTATTTTTTCAATCAATTTTTATCACAATTTTTGCCAGACCGAAACCAAAGACCCCAGAGATAATGAACAGTTTATTAAAATATAAAATCATGACTGTTACTATCTTCTTCTGCTTCATTTTGCAGTTATTTTCACATACATTTGTTTTTGGAATATTTATTTCAATTATCACGCGTAAAGTTGGGATATCTGGCAGCCACGCGCCTCCATTTAAAAGTAATGCAAATATGCACAAAATATGCTTGTTTTTGCCTATTTTATTGTGATTAATTTCGGCCAGCTCTAGCACAGCGCAGCGGTTATCGTCGACCTAAATGAAGGGGCGGGTCCACACCAGTCCATTGACTCCGCCCCATGGACCATCGCTAGACGGGAAACGGAACGGAGCTACAATGTGCCAACACGCTGGGTTAGCCCAGCGAATTGAATTCGGCGTGTAGGTGTGTGTGTGTGTGTGTGTGTGTGTGTGTGTGCGTGTCAGTCAGGACTCGGGCCTCTTCTCTGTTTTTGTTTCGCGAGTGCGGCCCCCGGGAGGGGTCCGTGGGGCGTGTGAGAGAGCAGCCAATGGCTGTGCTCCCTGCCCCCTGACCTTGTGCTGGAGGGCCTCTCGGGCAAGGCGTCCCATCCGTCCCCGGATCTAACACGCGCGTACACGCGGGCTGCCGTACTGTTCTATACTAGCCGGTCCCGTATCAAGCGCGCGTGTTTCACTTTTTTTTTATGTACAAACGCAACATCTGTAGTTTAAATGAGAGCTACGCCGGTAACAGGTGGCCTTCTGGAAACCGGACACGCTCTTTACGTCCGAGCTACCATGCGCTCGTGTCACTTCCATTCCCGTGAGAGGCCCATCAAAAGCATTTTTAGCATAGCGTGGCCTGCGCCCAGCAGCTACCACGCAGATCTTCAGAAGCGACCATGAACCTGCTATGCGTCTGTTTACCGACGTGTGTGATACTATTTAAAGTGTTACGGAATAAAATTGTCAGAGTGAGGAGGGGTAAATCGGGGCTAGTTTCAACTCCCGACATGTCACGGGACCACCGGCCCACGGTGATCGGGTATCTCCGGCCTGTCATGGCTGGCACGTGGGCTGGCAGCAGGTCAGGGCGATGGCCAGTAGGAAAGACTGGGGATTGATTGTTCGGTACGCCCCCGCAGACATTTACCGCATTTACCAGACGCCCGTATCCAGAGCGACTTACAATCACTAGTTACAGGGACAGCCTGTAAATGCACGCAACGCAACAGATCAATTATCCGCGCAAATCCGCCTCATCTGGCAACGGCGCTTCATGAACGCACATTGGTGTCACTGATGTTTATCGTTGTGCTCATTTTTTGCTGGATACAAATCATTTTAGCCTAGATAAGCCTATATTTGAGTTGCAGAATTAGCCCACTGAATATGTAGATTCGTGTAATAAAAATTCAGAGGATCATGCAGAGAAATACATTTCTGCCTCCAGAAGGAACCGAAAAGGGGCTGAAGACCATGCCCAGACCATGAATGTAAACATATCTTTTAGTTTAAGAAGTTTAAAAGCTTTATTGATGTATTGATGTCCTTGCAGAAAAGGCAGCTCTGATGTCACCTGACAACGAGGTGCAGAAAAGCGACATATCATCCAGCAGCCATGACCTGGTGGAGAAGGAGGCCCTGGGTCCTCTGCTCCTGGAGGTAGGTGAAGGTGTTATTAGAAGGACTCCTTTTACACCGAGGTTCTGCCTCTCTGTGGTTGGCATGCGTGCCACGTTAATTCCTGCTCCTTTTCTTATGGATATTCCGGATCGTGCTTTTGTTGCGGCCTCTCTTCCTCCGGACAGATGGGTTTCACGTGTTTGGGTTTTCTTTCTTTCCACCCTCCATTCTTTTCGAGCCCGACTGAAACCCTTTTATTCCCGTTTCCAGGCGTTGGACGGCTTTTTCTTTGTGGTGAACCGTGAGGGCCGGATCGTTTTCGTCTCGGAGAATGTGACCGGTTACCTTGGTTACACCCAGGAGGAGCTCATGGGCTCCAGCGTCTACAGCATCCTCCATGTGGGCGACCACAACGAGTTTGTGCGCAACCTGCTGCCCAAGAGCCTGGGTGAGTTCGGTCGAGCCTGTTTATCGTCGGCATGGGTCCGAACCGGCTCTCACCTCCCGCGCCTGCGTGTGCTTGTAGTAAACGGGGTGCCGTGGCCGCAGGAACCCGGCCGGAGGAACAGCCACACCTTCAACTGCCGCCTGCTGAAGAGGCCGCCGGACGAGGTGGACTCGGAGAACCAGGAAGCGCGGCAGCAGTACGAGGCCATGCACTGCTTCACCGTGTCCCAGCCCAGAGCCGTGCAGGAGGAAGGAGAAGGTCAGGAGAGACGATCGCCCAGAAAACCCGACTGCGTTCGCTCCGCTCTCACCTGACACCACGAATGCTGGAAAAACGTCCATGGCCGTGGAACACATTTAAAGCCGCTTTTTTAAAGCCGAACGTGGCATGCACGGTCAAAATTAAACAAATTTCAACTTTCACAAGGCACTACGCATCTCAGAACCCGCTACCAGAACGGCACTGTTCTCAGATCAGTCACTGAAAATCACCAAGCGACGTCGTTGCGGTATAACGGTATATATACGGGGTTACGTTCTGCGCTGCATCGATGCAGAATCATCCACGTCTGCATCGCGGTGCATTGATTATACATTTTAATGCCAACACCCCTACAGTTGATGCATAGTAGTACTAAACAACTGAAAGTCAGTTCACGCCGACCATCTGGAGATTAGTCACACATGTGAGTTCACACGCCTGCGCATTTTCTGCTGGGTCAGATCTCATATTCATACTCGCCAACAGTCGTGTGGCCATTTCCTGTTTTGTGCATCGGTCACACTTTAAAACATTGGTGCACAACCCAACAAGTCTTTGGGGCAAATGCACCGTTTGGGAATTTTGGGTGGTTTCCCATTGGATGGTGAACCTTCTCCACACCCCAACGTGCAGATTATCAGTGCTTCAACTCAGTTTGGGTCAAGTTACTGAGTGTGTTAGAAATGTGTGTATTTACTGAAGAACTGGACTGGAAACCAGTGGCAGCTGGTCTTTACTTCCAAACTCGTCGTATGTATGTAAGGAGGAGGTCGGGACAGAGCCACGACATTAAGGTTCTTGTCCACTTGTTGAAAGTACCATCAGACTCTCCACCATGCAGGACCAAATATTGGCTTGAAAGCTGGTTAGAAATTCTCTTGCATGCAAATGCAGAGCATAATTTTCATATTGGTATATAAAGATATATAAAGGTATATAATGTGAAAATAACATCACCTGCACAGCGAGTAACATTTTCAATACAAGTTCCACTGCCACCTGCTGGTCTGCCTGGCATATAACAGGATTTTGTGGGGGAGGAGTATTAAAAACCTGTCTTGCTAACCTTTAACCTTCATCTGCAACAGACCTGCAGAGCTGCCTCATCTGTATCGCCTGCCGGATACCCCGCCCACAGCAGCTGACTGTCAGCACAGAGTCCTTCATTACCAAGCAGGACCCGACAGGTAGCCCCTCGTAATGCCTGTTTCAACACACACACACACACACACACACACACACACACACACACACACACACACACACACACACCACTGTGGGACAGGAAACACAGTCACAAGGAGAGGGATTAGATCGGTTTCGCGTTCCACCAGTCCCTGCACACCTCGAGAAACAAACGGCCCAGTGTGCTTCAGCGTTGCCCAACTGTAGCTAAAGCTGCAGGACTCTGCGGTTGTTCCCAGTCATACAAGGATACTGCAACTCCAAATCGCTAAACTCCCCATCCGTCTGTCTGTGTGCCCCACAGGGAAGATCATCTCCATCGAGACCAGTGCTCTGAGGGCCACGGGCCGACCCGGCTGGGAGGACCTGGTCAGGAAGTGCATATTCGCCTTCTTCCAGCCCCAAGGCAAGGATCCCTCCCACGCCAAGAAGCTGCTTCACGAGGGTAAGCGCACATACAGAGTCCAACCCAGCAAGCAGAGCTTTTTATAAGCCCGCCTTTCTTTGCACACGCTACGTGTGCAGAGGCTAGCCTCCGTTTCACCTCAGCATCCGATTTTGCATCTCTCACGATAATTAAAACGCATCACCTGACACCAAGCCAGAACTCGACCCGAAGAAATTCTAAAAACGATCCAGAACTCGACCCAAACCTGACGGAAATTATAGAAATCAACCTTAACTTGACCCGAGCCCCGACTGAAATTATAAAAATTGAGCCAGAACTCGACCCAAAACTGACGGAATTGATAGAAATCAACCTTAACTTGACCCGAGCCCGACTGAAATGATAAAAATAAGACAGAACTCGACCTGAGCCCGACTGAAATGATAAAAATTGAGCCAGAACTCAACCCAAACCTGACGGAAATTATAGAAATAAGCCGTAACTTCACCCGCGCCTGACTGAAATTCTAAAAACGATTCAGAACTCGCCCCCGAGCCCGACTCAAATGATAAAAGTAGAGCCAGAATTCGACCCAAATCTGATGGAAATGATAGAAATAAACCTTAACGTTACCCGAGCCCCGACTGAAATGATAAAAATTGAGCCAGAACTCGACCCAAAACTGACGGAATTGATAGAAATCAACCTTAACTTGACCCGAGCCTGACTGAAATGATAAAAGTAGAGCCAGAACTCGACCCAAGCCCGACTGAAATGATAAAAGTAGAGCCAGAACTCGACCCAAGCCCGACTGAAATGATAAAAATTGAGCCAGAACTCAACCCAAACCTGACGGAATTGATAGAAATCAACCTTAACTTGACCCGAGCCCGACTGAAATGATAAAAGTAGAGCCAGAACTCGACCCAAAACTGACGGAATTGATAGAAATCAACCTTAACTTGACCCGAGCCCGACTGAAATGATAAAAATAAGACAGAACTCGACCTGAGCTCGACTGAAATGATAAAAGTAGAGCCAGAACTCGACCCAAGCCCGACTGAAATGATAAAAATTGAGCCAGAACTCAACCCAAACCTGACGGAAATTATAGAAATAAGCCGCTGCCCCTGTTGCTGAGGAAGTTCACATCACAGTAATGTGTGTGTGTGTGTGTGTGTGTGTTTGTGTGGTGTGTGTTTGCAGTGATGACCCACGGCACGGCCATCAGTCCTCTCTACCGTTTCACTCTGAGTGACGGGACGCCTCTCAGCGCCCAGACACGCTGCAAATTCTGCTGCCCCCCCAACCCCGACGTACAGCCCTTCATCATGGGAATTCACACTATCGACAGGTGGGGCTCTTAATGTACAACACACACTTCACACAGGTACAGTGTTCTGATGCCATTCTGCTGAATTCACTTCAGCACTGCCAAAAAGTGAATTTTATCATATGTCATAACATACTACCAAATAATGTACATGCACAATATTTTCTATACAGTGAAAGTTTTAATTACTGATTTACATTTACAGCATTTACCAGACGCCCTTATCCAGAGCGACTTACAGTCAGTAGTTACAGGGACAGTCCCCCCCTGGAGACACTCAGGGTTAAGTGTCTTGCTCAGGGACACAATGGTAGTAAGTGGGGTTTGAACCTGGGTCTTCTGGTTCATAGGCGAGTGTGTTACCACACCTACCAAATATTAATGAATGTTTCACAGCCATAGGGGGGCAATATGGATTATTCAGTGAATTAATAATCACATTTATATCCATGTTTTGTTCCAAAAGTAAATATTTGATAATAAAACTTGTTTGTAATGACTAAACAGGACTAATGTGGGCTGATAATTAGAATAATTTGAGTACTGATTGACCGCTCTAGTCTTTATAATAAAGCATTAATGTGAAATATTGTTCAGTAAAGCTGCACTACACACACACACACACACACACACTTTAAAGCACAGCTTAGTATAGCTTTTAAAGACCCTCTTTCAGCTCTACACTGTTACTAGGCTGCCAGGAACCTTTGTTTGAACGGCGCTAAGGTCACACTAACTTTTCCATTTCAAAGTAAAGTGACGTACCTCCCTCCTTCCCTCCTGCAGGGAACACAACACTGCTAGCTCTCAGGAAAACACTACCCCCAGCCTTCCACTGACCCATGGGAGTCTGTCTCCCGCCAGCGAACATCTCAACAACGGCAGCGGCCCGGCCACGCCCAGCAGCCATCCCACGGGCTACCTGGCGCCCAGCCGCGTGGCCGCCCAGCATGCGGGCAGCCCCTCTCCTCTTGGAAGCCCCCTCACAGCCACCCCTACCTCCTTCATGTCTCCCAGACCCCCACGCGGGAGTCCCGTGCTGGGCAGCCCTCGAGTCCCAGCAGGGAACCCCTTCTCACCTCCTCCGTCGGCGGGCGCGGCCCTCCACTCGCCGGTGGGGCCGCTCCCGCGCCAGCAGTCTGGCGGCGACGGGGCCGCCGCCCCTCTGGGCTTCTCCCTGCCGTCACCTCTGCCGCCGCGGCAGCCCCCCACCCCTGCCAGCTCCCCGGCGCGCCCGCCTCCCGCCAAGCCCCCGGAAGAGGCGCGGCTAGGAGGCGACGACTCCACCAAGCCGGCCCAGCATAAGATCAGCCAGCTGCTGGACGGAGGCGGCGACCATGAGGCTGCCCCGCCCACTCCTCAACAAGCCCAGTGTCCCGCCTCTCATAGCACTCTGACGGAACGACACAAGATCCTCCACCGGCTCCTGCAGGACAACAGCCCCGCGGAGCCGCCGGAGACCTGCAGGAAGGACCCGGACGTCAAGAAGGAGCCGCCGGCCAGTCCCAGCCTGACGCCGGCGCCCGGAAAGTTCTCCTCCAAGGAGCCCCAGGACCACCAGCTCCTGCGTTTCCTGCTGGACACGGATGAGAAGGACCTGGGGGAGTTGCCACCACCGGCCTCCCTCAGCCTTCAGACAGTGCGGGTGAAGGTGGAGAAGAAAGGCAGCAGGGACGGAGTCCCATGCAGAGTGGCCACGCCCACCACCCCGACCTCCACGCCCACTGGACCCAGTACGTCTCCTAGAGCCAACGAGAGACCCAGCAGCCTGGTAATACTCTTATACACACACACACACTCACACACACACACACACACACACACAGACTACATTACCTGTCAACTGTAAACTGGATTTATGAAACACCAAGACGGGCGTGGCCCTTGTTATTCCACATGACGAAAGGAGAACGAAACCTTTATATAAAATGAGGTCTGGCTCTCACTCACAAACAAACTGGTCATTTGTAAGCAGGTTTTACTCCGAGTCTTTACAACAAGTCTAACACTAACACACGCACATGCACACACACTCACACTCATTGTGTCTAGCACGTAACAATTCCTGACAAGTTTGGCCTTTTGTAACTCACAATCTATAGACATTTACATTTCCAGCATTTACCAGATCCTCTTATCCAGAGCGACTTACAGTCAGTAGTTACAGGGACAGTCCCCCCCTGGAGACACTCAGGGTTAAGTGTCTTGCTCAGGGACATGATGGTAGTAGGTGGTATTTGAACCCGGGTCTTCTGGTTCACAGGGGAGTGTGTTATCCGCCAGGCTACTACCACCCATTGAAACCGAATGAGAATTGCTGGTGTCCTCTTGTAAGTCGCTTTGGATAAAAGTGTCTACCAAGTAAAGTAAAGTAAAGTAAAGTAAAGTACTCCTGTAAACCAGACCCCTGTGCCTGTGTTGAAAGGCGATGCCACGCTTTGATTTTGGCCAACCTTTTCCTGTGTGTGTGTGTGTGTGTGTGTGTGTGTGTGTGTGAAGCAGTTCCCCAGCGCTGATCTGGACACGCTGAACCAGCTGCTACCAGGTCTCAGGGGCGGCGTTGGGGACACGACCCCCGAGGAGCCGGGAGCGCCGCCGCCGCCTGCCGAGGACGACATTACCAGAGGAGTCAGCATCAAGAGGGAGTCTCCCGGAACGCCGGGCCGCGGTACACGTCCCCACTAGCCCCTCAAATCTGCCCCGTCGTATAATCGTTTGGCTGATAATGTAATTCATGTTTAGCGGTGTGACGTTTCACATTCATCCCGTATGTTTCCAACATGACTTCACGTACAAGAATTAAGGTCTCGTTCACCCGCGCGGACGCTTTCATTTGCTGCAACGAGCAGAAAAACCGGCGTTCTTCACGCCGCGCTCACCTGGCGAGAAAAGCGGCTTGTTCAGACGTCCCTGAACGGCCAGTTTTTCTGCTCGTTGGAGCGAATCTATAGCCGCTTTCAGAATGAAGGCGCCATGTTCTGCCGTCACCGCGACGTTCGCGCTTCTTCCCGCAGGGCCCATCGCTGAGACTATGCGTGTTGTTCTAAACTCCCGGTGAGACGGCGTTGTCGTGTTGTAGATCTCTGTTCACTCGGAGACCAATCAGCGCGCAGCAGTCAAATTTCAACTTTGACCGCGGTGCGAGAACAAGACCGCCGAGTGGCCCTGTACTCCGGTCAGGACGCCACAGACAGCAACAACAACATTTATTTCTTATATAGCCCAAAATCACATACAGTATGTCTCAATGGGCTTTGACAGGCCCTACAGTTGACACCCCCCACACTTGACCCTTCTGCACACAAGGAAAAACTCCACACAAAAAAAACTCTAGGAGAGAGAAAAAAGAGAGGAAGAAACGTTGGGAAGGAGTGATACAGAGAGGGACCCCCTTCCAGGGTAGAGTGAGCCTGCAAATGGTGTCAGTGCAGGGTTGGATATGATATAATGATAAGTCCTACAGTTGTAGGGTTGGAGAAGTCCAGGATGTATTCAGTGTCATGGTCTAGATTATGTGTCCATAATGATGCTACTGGTCCATTTGAAGATCCCTGAAGCTGTAGTTGTAACGGTGGTGGTGGCTGTGGTGACCCTCTGGGTTGTTTCATGGTATGTCCTTGTTAAGCAGTTGTCAGGAACCAGGATTTATTTGCTGGTCTCTTCACTGGGGTCTGCCAGTAGTCTGGACGCTTGATTCCGCGTCTCGGAGAAAACAGACAGAAGCAGGTCAGATGGTGGCATCGTACGACGATACTGAAATATGTGGTTATAGTGGTATATTGGGGCTACAGTGGCCCGGTACCCTAACTAGGACAGCCTAACTAGAGTGAATTTAACTTTGTCTAACAGGGGGACTCTGTGATAAACTGGACTTTATAATTGACACTGTGTCAAAATGAAGTGAAATGAGGGTCTAGGACTTTAGCAAAAAAACAGAGAAAACAGATAGGTCAGCGCCGGGTAACTTTTATACCGCCGCCAGGTAGATGATCAATTATGTTCTGCACCACAAGGTGGCAGCGGTGGCCTAGCGGTTATTCAAATTCAAATTCAAATTTTATTTGTCACATACACAGTCGTACACGGTATGATGTGCAGTGAAATGCTTTCTGCAACTGCTACAGACCACAGTATTGCAAATGTTGCAAGTAAACAGTGAACCAATATGCAAATATTGCAAACATAACCAAGTATTACACTTTTACGTCTTTATCATAAAACATGTGTAACTGGTAGGGTGAAGGTGTGCAAATGAGTTACAGTTTTTTACAATGTTTAAGAAAGAAGAAAGAGCCATAAAAGAAAATAGCCCCGTAATTAGAAGGTTGCCGGTTCGAATCCCGACCCGCCAAGGTGCCACTGAGGTGCCACTGAGCAAAGCACCGTCCCCACACACTGCTCCCAGGGCGCCTGTCATGGCTGCCCACTGCTCACCAAGGGTGATGGTTAAATGCAGAGGACAAATTTCACCGTGTGCACCATGTGCTGTGCTGCTGTGTATCACAAGTGACAATCACTTCACTTTATCACCTCCATGTCTGCATCGCGATGCACCAGTTATAGGATTAATTTCAACACCCGTTGTAACTACTCTTCCTCTCTGCTGTTTCCACGTTACCTGGCCCTCTTGCAGCATTCAGCGACGCTTCCGGCCTCCACAGTCAGTCTCCCTTTGACTTCTGCAGTCCATCCACTCCCACGCACGCCCCGGTGCAGGCCGCGGTGGCCGGGCCGAGCCAGGGGCAAACCGACCCCTTCCAGCCGCCCAAAGAGCGCAGCAGTCCATTCCCAGATGCCGGGACTTTAAACACCTTTAGCACCGACAGCGGTGAGTGGCACCGTAGAGGCGCGTGGTAAATTCAAAATGTGGGCGTAACGGAAAGTGTATTTTATAATCGTTATTAATGGGCTGGTAGTAGCCTAGTGGGTATCACACTCGCCTATGAACCAGAAGACCCAGGTTCAAACCCCACTTACTACCTTCGTGTCTCCATGCGGGACTGTCCCTGTAACTACTGACTGTAAGGATGGTAGTAACCTAGTGGGTAACACACTCGCCTATGAACCAGAAGACCCAGGTTTGAACCCCACTTACTACCATCATGTCCCCGAGCAAGACACTTAACCCTGAGTGTCTCCAGGGGGGGACTGTCCCTGTAACTACTGACTGTAAGTCGCTCTGGATAAGGGCGTCTGGTAAACGCTGTAATATAACCTGATATAACGTGGCCCACATGCTCGGTTGTTCCCTCCAGGCCTGGCTAAGATGGAGCTGCCGGACACGTTCCCCGCGGCGGCCCTGAGCGACGCCCTGGGCTTCGACAGCAGCCTGGTGTCCCAGACGCCGGTCGCGCTGCCGTCACCTCAGGAGTGAGTCCACCACACACTACAGTTTACACACGTGCATTCGGACTGTCCCGCGGAATTTAGGGAAGGCTGGGGTGTAGATTGGCGTTTCACACACGCTTTCCACGCCCTCTGACCTGGCACAGGTCGTCTGTGCAATGCCCGCTGGAGGAGATGCTGTGCCCACCCACCACCCCAGAAGGCCGGAATGATGAGAAGGCCCTGCTGGAGCAGCTGGTGTCTTTACTGAGTGGCACAGATGAGAGCGAGTTGGCTGAGCTGGACCGGGCACTTGGCATCGACAAGTTGGTGCAGGTGAGCATCGGCGCCAGGCGCTTTGGTACGAGTTGGGTTCTGCGGATCTGAGGACCTCTTAACGTCTCCGTCCTCCTCTGCAGGGCGGCTGCCTGGATCCCATGGTCCAGAGGTTCCCCACCCAGCTTCCACCCATACCTACCATGCCCATGGAGGCCAAGCTGCCCAGCTACCCTTCCCAGTTTCCCTCCGCCCCACCCCAGTTCCCCACAGACATGGGTGGTGGGACGCAGGGTGTGGGTTTTGCAGCTCCTCCTCGGGGGGCAGCCTTCCCTGGGAATATGGGAATGCAGATGAGACCCGGGGCACCACGGGCATCGGGTATACCCAACCAGCTCCGACTTCCGCCCAACCAGCTGAGGCTGCAGCTCCAGCAGCGAGTCCAGGGACCCCAGCAGGTAAAGCGGGCGGGACCCTGCGCTTCTTCATCACTCGTATTATTTACACAAATTACATGGACCCCTGTGTGCCTGGCAGCTCCAAAACAGACTGGCAGCCATGGGGCAGTTCCCACAGGGGGCGCACGCTGCACTGGGGATGCGTCAGGCGGGCATCCAGCAGCCACAGATGCCCTCACAGGTGAGAAACCCGGCCTGGATGGGCAGGAACATGAATCATTTTACATTAATCTTTAAATCATTCTTATCCTGATGTTATTAGATGGTCTATAAAATGGGATCAGATTTGCATATTTAAATACATATTTTGTACACTAAATTCTTCAGTCTGGAGACACATTACCATATTGAACTTTACAGAATGTTGAGGGTTTTTCACACGTTTTAGCTGTGATGTGAGCACAATGTTAATTCCGAGTTCACTGTTAAAACCTGTTTACTTATTTACTTATTAGCTCCGTGGCAAATTCAGGTCATGTTTTAAACATGCTCTTCCATAACTGTGCATGTGTCTTGGGGTGTCTATATCAACCAGCGCGTGCTGCACACCTAGAGGTCAAGATTTCCATTAGACGTGTGTTTGTAGTTGATGTTGTTCCTTGTTCCTCGTTCGCAGCCTCCACTCAATGCTCAGATGCTGGCCCAGCGTCAGAGAGAGCTTTACAGCTTCCAGCACCGGCAGCGGCAGCTCCTGCAGCAGAAGGTGATGCTCATGAGGCAGGGCGTCGCCCCTGGGCCCATGGGGGCTCAGCGACCCCCGAAAGGCGGCCAGCAGCAGCAGACGCCGGCGCAGGCCCCGCCTCCGAGCCAGGCCCCACAGTTTGGCTTTCCGCCGGGCTACAACCCCGTGCCGAGCGGCAGCCCCACCTCGCCCGGCCACTTCAGCCCCATGGCTGGCCCGATGGACCCGAAGCTTCCTGGAAGAGGAGCCGTGGGGAACCCGACTCTGATGGCCGGAATGCAGGGCCAGTTCGGGGCCGCGGTGAACGCTCCACTGCAGCCCGGACTGTTCCAGCAGTTTGGAGCAGCAGGTACGGCGGTTCCGCTCGGCGTCATTCAGATCACACTGCATCTACCCTGGCTCCTCATCCAACGTGTGCTGCTGCCCTTAGGACTGGTCCAGCAAGGAGATCCCTCATTCCCTCCTGAGCTGGGGCCGACCAGCCCGCTGCTGTCGCCGCAGAGCGCCACCTCCCAGAGTCCTCTGCTGCAGCCGGCCCAGCAGCCACCTGGATACCAGTCCCCCGACATGAAGACTTGGCAGCAAGGTGGCATAGGCAGCAACAGGTATGGGCATCACTGCCGAGGTCTTCTTTGGGGTCGTTCGTATGAAAAAGCAATATAATACAAATGCACAAAACCCAGAATCTCCTTTCTTGGGTGTGGCTAACGTTCATCTGAGCTTATCGTCCCAATTTGGTGTGTGTACCTGAAATGCCAGCCACAGGACTGTGACAGAAGTTCAGTATTTCGGCCAGTGGTACTGCTGAGGCGTAATGGAAGCCCACGTTGCATTTCATAATTAAAACACGGTTATCTTACTATATTATCGTTACCATACAGACTCAAGAATACTGGAAATCCATCCCAGTGGCCACATCTCTCCCCGTGTTTTCCGACCATTGCAAAGAAAGCACGTCCAAAGATTCTGAGAACCTACCACAATGCTCCCAAAACGTAATTAATGCCGTGAATACGTATTGAGGAAGTGACGTCATCTGTGCAGATACAGGAAGCAGAAATATTGCATCAAGATAATAACGATAATAAACTTTTTTTTTTTTTAATCCAGTAGTTTTTATTTTGTAAACCACAAATTGCTCTCATTTTTTATTGATCAGCGGAGTCATCAAAGTTATTTTTGGCTTTCCACTTCACCCACAAGCACATCTTTTTCTTACCTTTCCCCTCGGTTGCCATTTTTTCCCAGGTTCCTTAAATATTCATGATTTTGCATTTACCATATATGGTTGAAAGGGGTCGTGTAGATATGTAGCTAAGAGTGCGATTTATATATAATATCATATATTATATATATTGCTTGCAGGTGTGCATGTCTTCATGAATCTGACATTTTCATTTGGTTTTTTTTATCGTCTGTACACGTTTAATGCGAGTTCTCTGCAGCTCTAGAAATTCCAGTTCTTGAATGGATTTCGCTTGACAGTCCTCTCAAGGCTGTTCCTCATGATTGTGTTGCGTTTTGGAATTTTGGGGTTCCCTTATCTGTAAGCAATAATAAATGAATCATGAAAAGGACCAGGAATCGAGGAAAATGTTCCTGCCTTCGTGTTAATATCTATACAGCATGTGAGTTTCACTTTCTGAAACGAGCGACAAAAATATTGAGCCTTTTCGCAATATTACATTTTTTTTTGTTGCACCTGTAGATGGTGCATGTACAGGAAAAAAAAAACGTTTAATAAGCTTAAATAGGTAAATTGTTCTAATTACAAAAAACAATCCTCACAATAATGTCTATTTTTCTCTCCCCCCCAACCCAGCTTATATAGCCAGACGGGCCAGACTCCCTCCCAGGCCTTTGGCCAGCAGGGCGTGTATAACAACTTGAGCATCACCGTCTCCATGGCCGGGGGCTCTGGGGCCGTGGGCTCTCTACCTCCAATGGGACCACCAGTCGGCATGGGCAACACCAGCCTTGGCAACGTGAACCCGATGTGCACCGATCAGGTAAAGGAGGCTCTTCTGTCACCGGGACCGCGTGGCTGTGCCGCGTTCGCAGGTTTCACTCGGCGCAACTTCCTTCTCTCTGCAGGTACAGCAGGTTCAGGTGTTCGCTGACGTCCAGTGCACGGTAAACCTGGTGGGCAGCGACTCCTACCTGAACCAGCCCGGCCCCATGGGACCCCAGAAGGGGCAGAGTGGAGGCCAGACACCTCAGTCTCAACAGAAAAGCCTCCTCCAGCAGCTGCTGACCGAGTGACCTTTGACCCCATCGTCGAGACGCCCAGAGGAAGAGCTTTTCCATGCGTAGAGATTTCAATTCTTCACCTTTGGTTTCTATACAGCGTATCAGCAGGGTCTCTTCATGCGGGGAAGGCCGCCTCCCCCCGACTCCTCCCCACTCCCGTGGCCGGGGAGCATCTCAGCTGGAGGGGCGGAGCCATCATTCCTGCTTACTTACTTCAAACGTCCGATTCCTGTACGGGGAGAACATCGCGTTCCAAGATTTGCCAAGTGGGCGAGGGCCGGAGATCCGTCAGCCGGGAGCTCAGACCGGAGGCTCCGCCCCCGCGCTTTCGCCGCCACGTTGCCTTGGCTACAGACAGTGGGGACGACTCTTTGGGAAACGTTTTTGATTTTAGTTTCGTTTTCTTCAGTTCTGCACAAAAAGCTCAGTTTCAGCTGGATCTGTCACTGATGAAGGCTCTCCTCTGCAGTGCCTGATGGGAGGGTGGGGGTCAGGGGTCAGAACAAGCATGAACAGTATGGGAGAGACCGCCGCCGCCGTTTCCTGGGAGATCTGCTGCGGAGCCCTCGCGGAGCCCTCGCGGCCCCGGCCGGCCTATCAGTGTTTGCCATGTGTTCCGTGTAGGTGGGCGTCCTTGTACAGCACAGGCGGGTGACGTTGGGGGCGGGGTTCACGCGCCTTTTAACTTTCCTTTAACGAACCGGAGAGCGGAAAACGCAAGTCGTCATTGGATCACACTCTAAGGTAACTGTCATTCTGAACTCACTGATATCATGTCGGGTTTTTTCCTTTTATAAATTTCAGAATCTATGATATGCCAGTTGTTATTTTATTTTTTTAAGGCATCTAGAAAAAAAAGCCTCACGGATCTACAGATGTAACCTCGCTAAATATTGTGTGTATTTTGTGTGTGTGTGTGTGTGTGTGTGTGTGTGTGTGTGTGTGTGCGTTTGGGGAACCAGCTCTTGACTTGCACCTCAGGAGACGTTTGAGAAATTAAAAAAAAAAAAAAAGTTTTATCCGCTAGAACCATCTTCAATATTCCACTCAAGTTCAAAGTTCACGCACCCCCCTCGGTCAGCAGAGAAAATGAAGATGGCTTCTGTATGATTATTTCGCTTCTCCGGATCCTTTGACCGCTCGTGTGACTACTGTTGTCCAGTCAGACACTGTGTAAACGCCCCGCTGTTCATTATCCACTCGACCGTGCAGCTCCAGGCCGGAAGGTCGAAGGTTACGATGCCATGAAGAAGCCATCGTCGGTGATGGTACCCGTATGCAAGCAATAACCTTAGAATGGAGCAAAAATTTAGAACATGATTGAGTCAATCCGAGCGTAAGGTTCTGATACGTGTGTGTGTGTGTGTGTGTGTGTGTGTGTGTGTTTGTGTGCGCCACCAGCACCGCTTTACAGACGCATTGCATTCAGTTGGACCGACTGCTGAAATAAGTTCACCAACGGGACATCTTCACGTCTGAGGTTCCAGAATCCGTTACCTATAAATAAGACGGGATTGTTATTGTTCATTGATGATAATTAATGCTAAATCAGAAAATAAGAAAATAGCTGTACTCTGACAGGTAGAGCGGGGAAAATACATTTTTCCCGTATGTGAATACAGTAAATCCAGATTTCAGCTGCTTTCGTCACGACTTCACTTCTTTTTCCCCGTTCGGAAAATGCTGCTGCGCTCAGGACTGTATGTAACCCGTTGGGAACTCGTGGACGAAGTGAAGGATCCCTCTGCCCCTTTTTAAACACTACAAGACATAAGACAGTCCTGAGACATGACCAGGATCGCAGCACTTTTGTCCCGTTTCATTCATAAAGACCCGCTCTCTGTTCGGCTCGATTATGGTTTATTATTAATATTCCCCTCCGTCATCGTTAATGCCAAATGTCCCGCACTATTGAACAGTGCCTATTAACCACGGGCGATTATTCTTATGCAAGGACGGTTGAAAAGGCGGCGGCGGCAGCGTGGTACAGCGGGCATACTTTACTCCTGGTTCAACGTGTACATAACAGACAATGTGAATATGAATCTGCTCCGAGTTTGTGGTAAATAACTACTCGCTTCCATGTGTTTTTTGCGTGTTTTGGGACGTGTGCGACTGTCTGGGCGTGTGTGTGTGTGTGTGTGTGGTCGATACTGTATATCTGGTCTCTTTCTTTCTTTTTTTATTATTGTGCCGCCTGCGTGTTTCCTGTGGGCGCTCAGATTGCTCTGTATGTGCGAGAATGGTTTAGCGACTGCTGAATGTGATTTTACTGAGAGCGGAGCAGCGTGGACTGGCTTTTGTACGGGTTAATTAACACACACAAAAAAAAAAGGCCATATTATTTAATTTTTCTGTTGTCAAAAAAAAAAAAAAAAAAATTTTTAAGCAGATCTTGAAAAAGTGGAACCTTGTCCCCCTCTCCCCGACCCAAGTGAACTAACTCCGCCGCGTCCTCGTCCCTCGTCTTTCTAGATTTACGTTTTTGCCACTTGCTGAACGATTTTAAAAAAAAAAAAAAAAAACGACCAAAGCTTCAGAAACTCAAGACAGAAAAAAAAAAAAGAACACACACACACGTGATATCATATGCAAAACCTGACATGGTGGCACGAAACGTCCCGTGCAGAGCGCGTCACCGGCCGAGAGAAGTTCACCTGTCATCCCGTTTCTTCTCTCTTCAGCAGGTGGCCTAGTCTCTCTTTACAGGAAGACGAATCCGCAAAAACGCCAGCTATGCACCTTGTTTAAACCGAACCTCCTTCGCCTGAACATCGCCGAACGCGCTCTCTTACGTTCTGGGAGCGTGCTGAGAGCGCTAGACCGGATTCTGGATTTTTATACCACGTTTCCGGTGCCTCTTGTACATATTTTCTGCATAGAGGACTTATCTTCACTCTCTGACGGGAATAAAACATGCGAATAAACAATGGCGTTCACGCTCGAAAAGGGTTTTCTTATAATTAACCTTTGTAAAACGTGTTTGATGTATTTTACATGAATTTTTTACTAATATTCCAGGAATTTGCAAGGAATACAATCTAGTTTTGCACTTTATATCTCGATTTTCAGGAGAGAGGCCATCGCGTGTAGTTAAGGACCGTTAAGAAGAAGAAAGGATAAAAAAAAAAAAAAGTCCCCTGAATGTAATTTTTTAATAAGGAGATCATAAAATTGAAAACAACGTTTTAAACTACAGATATATTTATTTTGCTCTACCGAAACAGTCCTTGACGCCTCTCAGGTTGTTCGCTAAAGAACTTGGCCGCAGCTCTCGGCGCCGGCCCCTGCCATATATATATATATATATATATTCAAATCCCAACACACGCGCAGAGGAAACTATGCCAAATGTCTTCAGGTCTGAGGTCCCCTTTAACCCCGCCCACTTCGCGTCCTGCTTCAGCCTCCTCAAGAACATTCCTCTTTTTAAAACAACTCGGACGCTTTTATATGTGTGTGTGTGTGTGTGTGTAGCATCATCTTTTTTATCATTATTTTATTTCCCAGACCACGCCCGTCCCGGTAACGCCCCGACTCGGCCTGCTTTTCGTTAACGTGCTGCCTTACAGATACACGGCACGAGCTCGTGTCCTCGCCCTCCAACTCGTCTTCATTTGAATGGTTGCGGGTCCCCGGGAGAAAACAAGGTTCCGCTTTTTCCCCTTGTAAAATTAATATAAATAAATATAAATATATATTATACATTTTACTCATTTTTTTGTCCAGTTTTGTATATTATACTTGTGTGTAACTGTTTTCTGGAGAGGCGGGACGGTGCGAAGGAAGCCGTGACGGGCGAGAACTCTGCGTGGAGAACCCGACCTTTCCGAGGACATTGTAGACAATCAGTTACATGCTGGGTCCAGAACCTGGGGACAGAAACTTTGGAAACATCTACTGAATCAGTCTTATTTCTGAGTCCATTTCATGGAGTTATGTGGCTGCTCAAACTGAGTTTACACACACACACACACACACACACACACACACACACACCTTGTGCATATAGCCCCTATGTTGCTTTTTTCCAAGGTGAAGATACAGACCTTGAAGGAAATTATGATGCTTTTGACTAACAAGCTCTCTATAACATCCATGAATGTGAGAATGCGACACATTGCAATAAAAGCACCGTTTAAAACCGTCGCCTTATTTATTCACTGCTTTTTGTGGGATGTTGTTTGAATATGAACGTATTTAATGGCTGGTCTTCTACAGAAAAAAATGGTCCAAACACAGCAATCTTCAGCTGGAAATGAATTCATCCTCTCCAATCGGGACTTCCATACCTCCCTCTCCAGCTTATCCAGCTTCCCAGACCCCTAAAACAGGGGAGAGCGCATAGGTCAGAGGTCGCACGGGAAGGTCACCTGCATGAGCTCAAGTCCTTCAGAGGGCCGATGAATTCAGACATCTGCGTATGAGATCGGTTTCTAGTTTCATTCTTCGTTTCATATCAAACCTCATATCTGAACACTTCATCCCCAGTCATGTACTGACTGCCATTTAAATCACTTTTCTGATTAAAAAGTAATGATTTAACTTTGGGGTTTTTTTTGTTGTTTTTTTTATTATCATACTTTAACTGTTGGAGACCACAGGTAATATGAAGAGTGTATTATATTACGACCAAATCAAGAGCACATGTACATACTACACAGTGGTGTAAGGCAGTGGTGGCCTAGCGGTTAAGGAAGCAGCCCCGTAATCAGAAGGTTGCCGGTTCGAATCCCGATCTGCCAAGGTGCCACTGAGGTGCCACTGAGCAAAGCACCGTCCCCACACACTGCTCCCCGGGCGCCTGTCATGGTGCCCACTGCTCACTCAGGGTGATGTTAATTAATACAGTTTGTTTATCCATGAATCATTTCTAATTCTCCATACGAGTTGCTGTAAATCACGTGGAAGTCGAGGTGAAAAATCGAGTAAAAGGGTGTGGTGTTCATTATTCAAAAGTGAAGTGATTGTCACATGTGATACACAGCACAGCACACAGCACAGCACACAGTGCACACAGTGAAATTTGTCCTCTGCATTTAACCATCACCCTGAGTGAGCAGTGGGCAGCCATGACAGGCGCCCGGGGAGCAGTGTGTGGGGACGGTGCTTTGCTCAGTGGCACCTTGGCAGGTTGGGATTCGAACCGGCAACCTTCTGATTACGGGGCTGCTTCCTTAACCGCTAGGCCACCACTGCCCCCAAGGTGCCACCGAGGTCCCCTTGATGAAGGACACGCTGCTCCCCGGGCGCCTTTTTTTTTTTTGCCGGTTCGGGATTTGAACTGGCGACCTTCCGATTGCAGGGCCACTTCCTTAACTGCTAGGCCACCTGCCCCAATTTTGTACTAATTTATACCATAATTACAATGTTACTCTATTTCAGCATTATTTTTTTATCCCTAAATGATTTCGAATTCTCCATTCACGCCTTTTTCATTTTAATGAGATGCTGTAAATCGCGTGACTTCCAGCCAATCACGTGTGTCGCCTGTGAAGCGCCCACTTTTAGTCAGACAAAATGGATCCAGTCCCAACGGTGAAAACATCTGCAGGTCTACTGCACGTCTACTTACTACCACGTGTCCCCGGGGGGACTGTCCCTGTCGCTACTGGTTGTGAGCCGCTCTGGACAGCTCCAAGGTCAAGCAACTTCAGAACTTTGTGTGGTCGTTCACCTGCTCCTGGACCTCGACAGCAGGCCCCTTTATGCACGGCTGGCGTGGAAGTCGAACACCCGCTTGCTAAATCTGTACTGTTGCCGAGACAGAAGTGCAACAGAAACCCCTGGAGGCCAAACATGAAGAAATGGTGTCACGAGGTGAAGAAGAGCCGGCTGGAGATAAACCCGGATATCATCTCTTGCTTTACAGCTAACACGGTCACCAGAAATCCAGAAGAACTGAGAACATGGCTTCTGGAAACTAGCGCATGGCGGTCCAGCCACTAGGGGGGTTGAAATGAATCATAAAAACGGTGACACTCTGTATTTATCCGTCACCCTTGGCAAGCAGTGGGCACCATGACAGGCGTGTGGGGACGGGACCTTCATCAAGGGGACCTCGGTGGCAGCGTGGTGGTTCGGGATTCGAACCGGCAACCTTCTGATTACGGGGCCACTTTATTGCCAGCCAGGCCACCACCGTGTCCACGAGCAAGCCATGTAACCGTTGTGTCACCTAAATCCACAATACCAGATTTCTACTGCGGCTGGACGGGTTCTGGAGACCAGATTCCTGATGGACTTGACTGGTCCCTTCATGGCACAACAACCACTTTCACGCACCAGCCTGGAGAGAAGCTCGGAACCTGAACACTAAAGAAGTCAAAGAAGTGCAGCAAACTTCTCTAATAAGGAACCGGTGGACGCCGTACGGTATTAACTTCATCCTTCATCTCAATATTCTCAAAAGCCCGTCGTTGGGTTGGCCACCGATGTCTTCGAGGCGTGGCCAACGACCAAAACAAACCAAAAAAAAAGGACATTTCCGCACAGCCTGGCTGCTCAGGCATAAGTACGAAATCGGAGCCGGAACGTGCGTCTCTCTTCGTTTTCTGTTACTGCTCGCTGGGCCCGAATTTCCCACCTCGAGTTCCGGGTCTTCGGCAGCTTTTTTCTGTTCATTGTGTAATTGTGTGAAAGGTCATAAATATGAAAGTGATTATTTATCCTTTTGCGCAATACATAACCCGTTTTGTGGACATGTAATCATGAATAAAAGGGAATTTTGTGATTTTCGACCCAGCCAGACGATAGAACGTCCGTCTCTAAACTTTTATAAAGTTTTTAACCTGTGCAATTCCAAATACATCTGAAGAAAAAAAAATTAAAAAATGGTACGATAAGCTGCTTGTGTACGTGTGTGCAGCTTGTATTCACTCACTCTCCTCCACCACCTAGTCCTGGTACTGCCGACGCCCATCCTGGCACCCTGAGCACAGGGCGGAGTCTCTGCCTGCCAGAGGGCGTGTACGCGGCGCGTACTTTACATTTCAGTACAACTGTTGTCACAACCCTCACACACACACACACACACACACACACACACATTCAGTGTGTCAAGTGTGGGGGTGTCAACTGAAGGGCCCGTCAAACCTCATTGAGACGTACTGTATGTATTATGGGCTTTTTAAGAAATAAATGTTGTTAAATGTTGATATCTGGACCATCACCATCCAGACGTGGTGGACGTGACAAATTCCACTTCCTGCTGTCAGACGAAGGCGTTCTGCAGGATGACCTTTGACCCGACACGCAAGATCCTGGAGGGTCACTGGTTCAGACTCCAGGTTCTACTGGCGGTCACGACGCGTGCAGAGGAGGAAGTCCGAGGTTCGGGTGAAGAGGAACAACGTCATGGAGAAACATGAGGTCCACGTTCCAGGTTCTTCGTCGCGTTTGGTACCTACAGTATCTGCTACTTTCTGCCAATATTGTGCGCTTCAAGTTTCTTGGTTGCGTCCAGCTGTCCTGAGCTCTTCTGGATCCCAAATTTTCCCATCGGGATCGAGGTTTTGTGAACCGCTGTTGATGGGCTGGCAAGAATCCGTTGTACCGCCGGCGGAGCCGTGGAAGCCCAGCTCCAGGAACCGGGCCAGAGGTCAGAGGTCAGGGGCAGTGGTGGCCTAGCGGTTAAGGAAGCGGCCCTGTAATCAGAAGGTTGCCGGTTCGATTCCCGATCCGCCAAGGTACCACTGAGGTGCCACTGAGCAAAGCACCGTCCCCACACACTGCTCCCCGGGCGCCTGTCATGGCTGCCCACTGCTCACTCAGGGTGATGGGTTAAATGCAGAGGACAAATTTCACTGTGTGCACCGTGTGCTGTGCTGCTGTGTATCACATGTGACAATCACTTCTCTTTTTTTTTTTTTTTAGAACGCATCGTCCCGCCTTTAAGGGCCGGACCGCTGGTCTCGCGGTACCCCGCTTCCTGTTCAACAGCCATTTAAAGAACGAAGACTTGAAGAAGCCAGCGAAGAGAGGAATAAGAACCCCGCGCTGATAGAACCATCAGCGCACAAAATGCCGTTTATTCTGAGGCGGTGGACTCAGACTCCGCCCCCTGCCTTTAAACCGACCCATTCAATCGTACCAGGAGGCGGAGCTTGACCTCCCCATTATATGGCTATTTATCGCCGTGTCAAGTGAAACTTTGTTTTAAATGAACATGATGCAGAATAAAGCTCATTATTAGAATTCGTTAATTAGCCAAATTAGGCAGGAATTCGCAAATTAAACATCGAATTTGACCCTCAGACCAGATCCTTCTCAGGGCTGAAGGAGCAATGACAGCCAGACGGGGAACGTTTCTCTAACATTTATTGGTCATTCACACTGACGGACACCAATCAGTTCATGGTGACGATGACATCACATGACAAGGTCGGCGTTAGCAGTACAGAGTCGGTTGTACGAGAGCGGTGGACGGATCGGTACTCAGTGCTAATCCACAAAAAGCCAGTTTATAAAAAAATAAACAAGAACTGAACCCCAACCGCCATTTAGCAGCTAAACCAGACGACTGAACCCGGAGCCGGACAGCTAGAGCATGCAGAACCCCGGAACCCCAGTCTGTCCCCAGGGGGCGCTGCCCACTACGCCCTGGACAGTCCCGGCGAGGAGCTCAGCGTGACTAGAACCTTCAGAAACTCGACAACCAAAAAATTGTATTAAATTAAAAAAGGGCAGATTAACGGTCCCCATCGTCCGCACGTCACGAGTTCCTCCGCAGAACCAACAGACAGGTGAGGAACAGAGACGGAGGTCCACTCCGCAGTCCCGGGTCCCAGAGAGACATGACCGTCCTCCCTCGCCCCTCCATCGGGTCACTTCCCCACGCGCTGCTCACAGGCGGCGTAGCGCTGGAGCGCGGCCAGAAAGTCCTCGTACGAGACGTCCACGTGGGACGGCAGGGAGCTGCAGAGAGAACCAAGGGACACGCGTAGCATCAGAGCGTTTATACGCACGATACGAATATTCCGAACCTCCTCCGCCTACTTACATGATCTCGGTGAGCCTGATGTGCCACGGCAGGAAGCCCACGGTGCTCTGGACCGAGCCGAACTTCAACACCAGGTCCGGATCGGGGACATTCTTGGACTCTGAAGGAGTCCACGTGTACATGGGGACAGCAGGAGAGAAACGGTGACGGTGAAGCGCGGCGAAACAAGCACATGACACAGGGAGGCTCCGCCCACTCCTCTCACCCCTGAGCAGCGAGTCCAGCGCGGCGACGTCCACGTCCTCGGGCGTCCCCTCCCGCCGCTCCACCGCCCGGCACAGCTGCCGCGCCGCCTCCACGATGCCCAGCTTCCCGTCGCCGGGACACAGGACCTTCACCGCGGTCTGGCAGGAGAGACCCGTGCCCGTCCCGGAGCACGAGGGACCCTCACCACCGCGCTCCTGCCGCTCGGCGCCGCCGCTCAGCAGCTCCACCGAGAAGCGGGGCGCCTCCGGGCCCAGAAGCTCCCGCTGCTGCTGGAGGATCTGCTCCATGAGCCTGGACGGGTTCCTCCTGAAGGAACCTGCAGGTGGGAGCGAGAGACCATTTTACAGCCAGGGACCCCGCTTTTTATTTCCCGCGGGGGACCCCGCTTTTTATACCACCGCGAACGACCCCGCTTTTTATACCACCGCGAACGCTGCTTTTTTTGACAGCCACCTAGGACCCCACTTTTTTTTTTTTTTTTACACCCGGGAACCCCGCTTTTTTGACACACCCGGGAACCCCGCTTTTTTACACACCCGGGAACCCCGCTTTTTTGACACACCCGGGAACCCCGCTTTTTTGACACACCCGGGAACCCCGCTTTTTGTACCACCGCGAACGCTGCTTTTTTTGACAGCCACCTAGGACCCCACTTTTTTTTTACACCCGGGAACCCCGCTTTTTTTACACACCCGGGAACCCCGCTTTTTTACACACCCGGGAACCCCGCTTTTTTTGACAGCCACCTAGGACCCCACTTTTTTTCTTTTTTTTTTTTACACCCGGGAACCCCGCTTTTTTACACACCCGGGGACCCCGCTTTTTATACCACCGCGAACGACCCCGCTTTTTATACCACCGCGAACGCTGCTTTTTTTGACAGCCACCTAGGACCCCACTTTTTTTTTTTTTTTACACCCGGGAACCCCGCTTTTTTGACACACCCGGGAACCCCGCTTTTTTGACACACCCGGGAACCCCGCTTTTTTGACACACCCGGGAACCCCGCTTTTTTGACACACCCGGGAACCCCGCTTTTTGTACCACCGCGAACGCTGCTTTTTTTGACAGCCACCTAGGACCCCACTTTTTTTTTTACACCCGGGAACCCCGCTTTTTTTACACACCCGGGAACCCCGCTTTTTACACACCCGGGAACCCCGCTTTTTTTGACAGCCACCTAGGACCCCACTTTTTTTCTTTTTTTTTTTTACACCCGGGAACCCCGCTTTTTTACACACCCGGGGACCCCGCTTTTTATACCACCGCGGACGCTGCTTTTTTTGACAGCCACCTAGGACCCCACTTTTTTTCTTTTTTTTTTTTTTTTTACACCCGGGAACCCCACTTTTTTTTACACACCCGGGAACCCCACTTTGTATACCACCGCGGACGCTGCTTTTTTTGACAGCCACCTAGGACCCCACTTTTTTTTTTTTTTTTTACACCCGGGAACCCCACTTTTTTTTACACACCCGGGAACCCCACTTTGTATACCACCGCGGACGCTGCTTTTTTTGACAGCCACCTAGGACCCCACTTTTTTTTTGCACACCCGGGAAACGCACTTCTTTACAGCTGGAAAACCCCCTTTTTACACTTGGGAACCCCACGTTTTACACCCGGGAACCCCAGAAACCACGTGACCGCCCTACCTTGGCCGTCGTACACGCTGACGTAGGACACGCCCGCCGCGGCGCACCACACCACCAGGGCGGCGACGTCCGGGTACCGCGGTTCCTCGTCCGCGACCAGCAGCCCGACGTGGGCCGGCAGCTTGTCCGGCGCCCCGGCGCGGCGGCCCGGCCGCTTCCCGGGGCGCCCGTGGTCGTGGAAGCCCAGGGCGAGGGGCATGAGCAGCGCGGCCGTCGCCCGCCTCCACAGGCGGCTGCGCAGCCAGAGCAGCAGCGTCCGCTGGAGCTGCAGCAGGGCGAGCAGCAGGCGCCACACGAAGCCGTACAGCGGCGCCATGGACGCGGCCAGAGGAGTCCCGGAGCCGCTCGGTGCCAACACTTCACTTCCCCGCCGCCATCGCCGTCCGAACCCGTGACCTGGTGCTCCGTGATTGGCCGGCGGGAGCACGTGGTCGCTGTGACGTTTTCATCACGTGACGGGAATTCATAATAAATACAGACGCGCCCGGACACACGTAAAAACGCTGTTTTTTTCCCTTCAAAGATATTTTTTATTGACTTTAGGCAAGAGAAAAACAAAAAAAATACAATGCACACAATATAAAAAATATCTCACTAAATAAATCAATTCTGCAAGAGTTACATACAAAGATCGGGTAACATTGCAGTAGAGTATTATAGGAAAAATGGCAGTCATATTCGAAGTACAATAATGATAATAACGTGTGCAACTCTAAACCCACCAACCTTTCCACATAATACTAACCTCATCCTCAAAGTGAAGTGATTGTCACTTGTGAAACACAGCAGCACAACACACGGTGCACACAGTGAATTTTGTCCTCTGCATTTAACCATCACCCTGAGTGAGAAGGCGCACGGGGAGCAGTGTGTGGGGACGGTGCTTTGCTCAGTGGCACCTTGGCAGCTCGGGATTCGAACCAGCAACCTTCTGATAACGGGGCCGCTTCCTTAACCGCTAGGCCACCACTGCCCCTCATGCCAGATTGATTAATGAAAAAGAACAAGACGGCATTATTGTTTCTGGAACTTTACTGGGTAATACTAATAGTCGGATTCTGAGAATGAAGGCTTGTAAAATACTCCAGGAATACTACAGGCCCCCACACCATGAGAAATTCTTTGTTGGTATCACTAATCGAGTAGCGTATCTTTTCGAGGTTTAGACAGGACATGAGGTCCCTCATCCATTGAGCAGCACCCTTTCATCCAAGTAGGACTGCATGTCGGGCTGAAAAGGGAAACCAAAGATGGTGTCTGGCATTTTACCGGGGTCAAACATGCATCATCACTGATGCCAAAAAGCACAGTCAAAGTATTAGGTTGTATACGCTGTTTGAGGACAGAAGTTTGGGTTTGAAATATGTCCCTCCGATATGTTTCAAGGCCAGGACATGACCAGCACATATGGACAAGCGAGGCATCCTCATTCACTTCGATTTAACATCCTAGAGGATGAATGTTCTTACTTTCCAAAATGGACGAGAAGAGCACAAAGTCCCAGATTCAAACCCCACTAATGGGGCCGTGGTGGTGGTCTCCAGGGGGACTGTCCCCGGCGTTCTGGATGAGGCCGTCCGGTAAATGAAAACGTAAGAGAAGTTCACGTGGCCATCATGTCCATGTCAGGAGGAGACAGACACGTTTGGAATGAATGAACGCCGCAGGTGACTGTATAGCCATTTATTGTGCATAGAATTACATTGACTGATAAATACAAAAAGATAAATCGGGGTTCTGCGCGTCACACCCCGTAGTCGTAATCCTCCTCGATGTCCGTCACCTGAAGCTGCTCCCTCTCGGCCGCCTCTCTGATGTGGTCCTCGCACCTGTCCTGCTCCAGCAGGCTGGCCCTCCAGCCGCCCCCCGGGGCGTGGCCCGGCCCGTGGCACAGCTCGCCGGCCACGTCCACGCCGCGGGCCAGCAGCGTCCTCTTCACCCGCAGCAGCTCGCAGCTGCAGTTCCAGGGGTTCTGGTCCAGGTAGAGGCGCCGCAGCCGGGGCAGGTGCAGCAGGGCGGGCAGGCCGAGCGTCGTCAGCCTGTTGTTGCGCAGGTTCAGCACCTGGAGGCGCTTCAGGCCCCTCAGCTCCTTCTCACCGACGGCCGCGATGCGGTTGAGTTTCAGATCCAGGCGAACCAGCGTCTCAGGAAGCCTGCAGACAGTGGACATGATGGGTTTAGGTGTAAAAAGCCCCGCTGAAGGTCGGCTGGAAGGTAAAAGGGGCGTGTCTTACCCTTCTGGAACGGTGGACAGATGGTTCTGCTCCAGCGCCAGGTTGGTCAGCTGAAAGCAGCTCCTCAGGGCGTGGCCTTCAAAGTGCTTGATGGTGTTGTTCTCCAGGAAGAGGTGCTTCAGGTGCCTCATGGCCGACAGGTGCTGGTGGCCGACCTCCTGCAGGCCGTTCTGCCCGCAGTCCAGCCGCTCCAGCCTGGGCGCCAGTCTGCTGGGCAGCGCCCGCAGGTTATTTCCCGGCATCTCCAGCACCGTCAGGTTGGGCAGCCGGAGGCCTCCGTCCACGGACGCGAGTCTGTTGTTGGACACGCTCAGCACCGAGAGGTTCCTCAGCTGGGCCATGTCTCGGCTGCGGAGGGCTCGTATCTGGTTGTGGTCCAGGTTCAGGTGGAGCAGCCCTTGGGGGAGGTCGTGGGGAACCCTGGCGAGGAGGTTCCCCGACAGACGTAGCGTTCGGAGGGACTGCAGGAGGGCGAAGAAGGCCGAGGACAGAGACGAGATCTTGTTGCTCTCCATGCTCAGCAGGTGGAGCTGGGGCAGCCTCAGGGTTCCTTGCACAGCTTCCATCCGGTTGGCGTCCAGGTAGAGGCGGTCCAGCCTGACCAGCGGCGAGAGGCTGTTTCCACGCAGGCTGCTGATCAGGTTGTTGTGCAGCTCCAGAACCCGCAGCCTCCTGAGCCCCTCGAACGTGGACTCCTGCAGGCTGTGGATCCTGTTGTGACCCAGACGGAGGGTCTCCAGGCCGGCGGGGAGACCTCGGGGGACCTGGCGTAGCTTGTTCTTCTGCAAGTCCAGGGATCTCAAGGAGCGCTGCAGGCCGAAAGCACCAACCTCCACCGTCTCAATACCGCAGGAGGCCAGGCTGATGTCCTCCAGCTCCATCAGCATGGAGAAATCGCCTGCCTGAAGAACATCAGCTACATTAAACATGATTTATTACAGCAAAAAACTGTAATGTCACATGAAAAAGGATCAATACCTTATATGCTCATGCAAATAAGGGACAAGCAACAATAAATGACCTTGATCTCCTTGATGTGGTTGTACGGCAGCTTCAGGCTCCTCACGTCTCTCTGGAGGCCCGGGGGCACGGCCTGCACCCTGAAACATTGCACCGACCCGGCCTGCTCGCACGTGCATTTCTGCGGGCAGGCGTGGCCGTAGACGAGGCCGAGGGGGAGCAGCCAGAGTCGCCACATCGCCGCCGATCTTCCCAGTCGGCCGCAGGACGGGGCGGCCGGGTTTAAATACCCCGGCAGGGCAGGCTCCTCTGGCTTCGGCTGGAACAATGGCCAAGATTTTTATCTCCGCAAAGAACAACATTTGAGACTGACAAGGAACTGACAGAGATGCTAGTGGATTGTCTGGCTGTTCGGGGACGTGAGAAACTTGCTGATAGACGATTTACGGCCCATTCTCTCAGACAAAAGCGATTTCCTTTCGTCCCCCTCTTCTGGGACGGAGAGTCCGTCCATCCAAACTCACTACTCCAGTAATTCCAGCATCTGTTTCATCCAGGAGGGCTTTAGTTCAATCAGAAAAGGAAATAGAAGCCATTTCGAACTGCTTTTTTGGGGGGGATATGCTTGGAAAGGTAATTTCAGCAAGCAATGTGTTGAAATAACAGAGGAAATTAATCCAGGAGAAGGTGAGGCAACTATTAAAAAAATTAAATGCTTAGAGGTAATTCCACCAGTCACATAACAAATGGCAATGTCCAATTATGAAATTAGATATAAAGATTTAATAAAAAAAAAACACAACTATGTAGCCAGAGGGACGACAAAATTAAAAACGTTTTTATTATAAAATATTTGTAGATTGTACACATCTTACTGGGAACGTGACAGACCCAGAGCTGTATGGCTAAAATAAGGAATTTAATTCATACGCAACTCCCAGTCGCGCCCACAACGGACTTCCAGTTTGTGCAATCTACGTAGACCCATTACGCACCTTCATGACGTCAGCGCGTACAAATCGACTACACAAGATCGACAACTCTGCTCACTTTCCTTTAATCACCTTTTCATTTACAGAGCAGGATTTGGCAGAACTAAACACTTTACATCGACTTTATTGTTTTAGAAAAGGCGACTTTTCTTTCCTTCGAGAAAACGTTGTGATTTACGGGACATCCACGAGATATTCCCGCGCTGGTGTCCCACTATCTGGCCGGTGCAGAGTCGTCGCTCTCGACAGCGACGCGTCTCCGCGCCGTCCGTCAACAACAGGAGCGAAGATGGCGGCGCGACCCGCAGCGCTGCTCCTCGCGTCCTGCCTGATTTCTGCCTGCGTTCTGGGCGACGGGACGCCGCTGCGCCGGCTCTGGGTACGGGGGGCATTCGGCGGTCCGGCGGGGCCGCTCCGTGCCCTCACCGCGCCGAATTTACCGGGAGGGAGTAGAATAAAGTCGGACGAAGCCAGTACAGCTGGTTAATGCGGGAGGGGGAGGAAATTATACGAAATATTAAATCATGTCAAAGCTAATAATGATAATGTTCATCATCGTTATTATGAAATTCGAATTATATTTAAATTTTAAATTTAAACCTTCAATTGTGTGTTGCTGTGTGTTTTTCAGAGGATAATATTTGCCATAAAATTTAAAGGTCCCCTGTTTTTTTTACTTTTATATCGGTCCTGTTGGTCCCCTAATTCTGTATCTCAAGTCTCTTGGTGCAGAATTCCAGCCACTTTGGTCCAGTCCCACAATGAGATTTCCCAGGACGCGCCGTTTCACTGTCTGTAGCTTTAAATGCTAATGAGCAGGAGAGAGGCGGGACCAGGAGGAGAGCGGCCTATAGAAGTTGAGCGGGTATTCACGGAAATGACCTCATCAACACCATTCACCAACCACAATGTTTGGTACAGACAGGAAGTCATATAACCTTTCCCCTTATGACGTCATAAAGGGACAAATTCCAGATCTGACTGTCTGAGCTGCCGCTCTCTGAACGGTGAAGCAGAACGACCGAAACACTCTTTACACCGACCGCTGCAGGACCATAGACAGGCTAGAGGAACTCGTATTAATCTTAAATCATCTCACAAAGTCACATTTTCATAATAGGGGACCTTAAAACATTTTAAAGTACTTTCTCCGTACAGGTGTCGAGTTTGGAGATGATGATGTTGAAAGATGAACCAAGATAAAAGATAAATAATATGTAGTTTGATCATTTTTTAAAAAAAGGTTAACCAGAGAAAATTTAATTATGAATAAACAAATCAAAACAGCGTTCAATTAAAAATTGGCACTTTAAAACAAAGAAATTCAATTGAATATAAAAAGAAGTTGTTTTGCTGGTGAAAGTGAAAGTTTTTTCTTTGCTTTCTAACTATTCAAGAAGGGGGAGGTCTGGATGAACGTGGTGGTGACTGATCTCCAGCAGAACACAGAGAAGCTGCAGGTAAGGAGCGTCTCCGGCATCCCGCCAGGAACGTGGCGTCGGCAGTAACGCGACAACACGCCGCTGGCGTCCTCTTCCAGATCGGCCTGAACGTGAGCGCGGCGGAGAACCTGACGTACGTCAACGATGTTAAACAGACGTCTGGGGTGACCAGGCTCCCCTGCCGGGCTTCGCTCTGTAAGTAAATACGTCTTCATATCGGCGAATAATTAATTCGCCCCCCCCCCCCGGCGATTTTGAAAGTTTTCCCGATAACATCCAAAAAGTTATTTAGCATTTTCATGAATGACATAAGTATGAATGAGCAGAATTTGTGGCTCCCAGCTGTGTCTAGAACAGTGAGGTTTTGATGATGATGATGATTGTGTCCGTGTGAACGTCCCAGTGGACCGCGGGAACAGCAGCGATGGCGCCGTGCTGGACTGCGTCATGCGGCTGATGGTGGACCAGCTGCATCTGAAGAGCGATGCGGGCGAGGAGGTCCTGGTCCTGCTGCTGACCCAGGAAGTGATCGAAGTGGCCGGGAGCGCCGTGAGTGAAGCTCACGAGACAGGAAAATGAGCAGTGGGCGGGGCCAGCGGTGTCTGCTAGAAACACGCCCCTTTTTTCCAATTCCAACCCAGGTGCAGCAGGAAGACGTGTGTGAGGTGAAATTACTGCTGAGTGAAAATCTGGAGACGGCCCTGCAGTTCACCAGCTTCTACCCGATGTCCAGGAGCAAACTGTCCACGGCATCCAGAGAGGACGACGTGGTGATGACAGACGCGTCAGCTCAGGAGACAGGTGGCTGGATGTGGTGATGCTGCAGCCATAAGAAGATGCTCTCTGTCTTTAACGGTTTTGTCCCGTCCCACCACAGTTGAGGACCAGGTCGTCCTGCACACCACCAGCCACTACTTCTTCAGACACGGCGAGACCACGCAGGAGGAGACCGGCGCGCCGGGGAAGCTGCCAGAAACGCCCTTATGGACGGACACAGTCCTGCCCTGGACCACCGAGGAGAAGGCGCCTGCGGACGACCTGCTTCCTGACACGCCCCTCCGGGGATCCATCTCGTCGTATAATGCAAGTTCATGACGCCACTATTGTGAACTGTGTATGAACTTTTACAACGCGTACGGTGTAAATATGGAAGGTATATTTCACCGTGCAGCTGTGGTTACAGAGAACATTCTTTAAACCTTTAAAAACGTGTCTGTCCCCAAGGCCATGTGTCAGTGGGTGGAGCAGCTGCGGGATCGCCTGCGCCACTTTGGGGCGGAGTCTCTGCCACTCTTCTTCCTGGTCATGTGGGTGGTGGTGGTCGGGGTGGTCGGCTCGGCCGTCATAATCCGCATCTTGGACCTTGTCTTCCCATCCTCCCAGTCCCCGTGAGTCCAATGCTCGCATACGCACCGCTGTCGAGTAATCGAATAACCCATCAAAGGGTCGATTAATCCATGCCGATTAGTCACCACCCGCTTCTGGTTTTTCCCGCAGGGGCGTCTTCCACCTCAACCCTGCCACTCTGCTGCCAGACGACGAACGATGTGGCCTGCTGGAGAACGTCGAAACGGACCCTCAGGACGAGAAGAAGCCGTAGTCAGCGGCCGTTCTAGCACTTTAACAGCAGTTAGCCGAGGCTCAGAGGGTGCGGTCTTTATGGTCCAATTGTTTCCGACTGATGGGAGAATCGGGGAGCGGCCTGGTGGCGGTCCCTTCTGACCGAGAAACCGATAACGCGTGCGAGTAGACTCCCGTAAAGCAGTCCAGCCTTCGTCCATTCAGAAGCTGAAGCGTGACGGGAGATGTTACGTCGGGCCTGTTGGTGTCTTTACTGCGTCTCTTTTCACATTTTATATATATATATATGTGTGTGTAAAAAAATGTTGCTGTAATTTTTCTGCAAGTCACAAGTTTCGATGTTGCTTCAGCGTTGCTTTTGTCCTGCAGAAGAAGGATGAATCTAAATATTAATAAAGCACCCAAAACTGTCATTTCATCAGGTTATTGGCAGGTGCATGTGAAGAGAATGGCAGCTTTGCAAGAATAAATAAATGTGAAACGACCTTTGACCTGCGCCATGTGTACACACCGGGTTCACTTTTCAACAGGTGGATGTGGCAGAAATACAGTCGCTTTGGGAATTAAAAGCGTGTAGAAACTGAAAGTGAGGTGATTGCCATTGTGAGACACTGCAGCGCAGCACAGCACACAGTGAAATTTGTCCTCTGCATTTAACCATCACCCTGAGTGAGCAGTGGGCACCATGACAGGCGCCCGGGGAGCAGTGTGTGGGGACGGTGCTTTGCTCAGTGGCACCTTGGCGGATCGGGATTCGAACCGGCAACCTTCTGATTACGGGGCCGCTTCCTTAACCGCTAGGCCACCGCCGCCCCCAAAGAGAAGGACAAGAGAATCTACAGAAGAAAAAAGTTCCCTGGTCTCACCGACTATGAGGGTCTTGCAGATTCGGTGACCCCCTTGTCAGTACCAGACACAGAGCGCCTCGGTGGCGGGCGTGTCCATGCAGGAGATGTTACAGATTTCCCTCCTTGTGGGTCCTGAATGTGAAGACGTCATTCGTTACTCGTCATCCTCCACTGTCTGTGGTCCTGTGTGGTGACATCTGATGCCATCATTGTCCTGTTCCACTCACGTTCCAGTCATACTCAGGAGCCCATCCCAGGACAACGGGGACAGGACGGGGCCGCAGGGTGCGTGCACACACACACACACACACACACAGTGTACCTATTGACACTGTGTGACAGCAGGACGAAACTCCGGCCACTCAAAGCCAGAGATGAGACGAGTGTGGCGTCATGTGGCCTCTTCATATTTATTCATTACTGAGACTGTAATTAGATTTCTTTTTCAGGAGGTCCAATCGAGACACGAACACGTTGGTACAACTACGAAACAGCAAAGCCGTGACCTCCACAACACAGAACCGATACAAAGGACAAGGTTTCACAGAACAATGAGAACGCAAGAACGAAAGAACCAATAAGTATGACAATAAACAGACAGAAATGATGGACGGGAGCTGCGACCTTTGACCCGTGCCATGTTTTTACACTAGGACCAGATTGGTTATGTGGCAGGAATGGAAAAAAAGATCTCAGATTGACTTCATAAAAAAAAAAACTTTATTCACGGTAAAATATTTATTATCGTCCTTAAGTATAAATTCACAACCTTCTGGATGCTGATATTGTAGAAATAAATTACGAAACGGAACCTCGCAACATCTCAGGCACTTTTGTGCTTCAGTAAAAGTGCGTCTATCAAGAACAGTGCAAGGCCGCGCTAAAAGATGATTGGTCGGTTCTTAATTCTGGGTTAACAGGGCCATGCTGGAGATGTGAAACCCTCTCACAGGGGCAAGAACCTTGACCACGTCCTTCGTGAAAGGCACATCGGTTCTCTGCAGGCTTCTTCTTCGGTGTCCGTTGAGCGTGATTTGGAGTAACGTTCAACAGGACCCAAATTCGTCAATCCACGTCTGGTATTTCTCCAGGTCGGCTGCAGACACAGACTTGGACACCTTCTTCAGCGCCACCTCGAAGTCCTCCATGGTGGTGGGCATGTGCATCTCATCGCGGGAGATGTTGCGGATCTCCTCCGGGGTCAGGCCCTCGATGCGCCGCCGCATCGCCATGAGCGACGCGTCCCTGGACACCGAGACAGCGTTCGGTCAGTAATCAGCATCAGTGTGTCCGCGGCCGCTGAGGAGCTTCAGACGTCACCTGCAGACGTTGGTGATGTCGGCTCCCGAGTAGCCCTCCATCTGCTCGGCAATCTTGCCCAGATCCACGTCGTCGGCCAGCTCCAGCTCCTTCAGGCTGATCTTCAGGAGCTCCACTCTCCCCCTGGCTGCAAGACACGAGAACTTGTCCGAGTCCACCGCTCAACACAGACAACGCGAGAGGAGAAAAGCCGCGAAAGCCACCTGAGGGCAGGGGAATGTAGATCCGCTTCTCCAGGCGCCGCCGCAGGGCCTCGTCGATGTCCCACGGGAAGTTGGTGGCCGCCAGCACCATCACCATCTTCGCGGGGTCGTTTTCCGAGGAGCCGCCGACACCTGGAGTCACAGCGGGACACAGCGTTACGGTGGCGTGACGGAGGAAGCGGGTCTTCTCTACAACAGGCTACGCAGCTCCTGGTCCAGGCAGCGGTCATCTCTAAACTGGACTATTGTAACTCTCTCCTGGCTGGAGCCTCTGCGGTCACCATAAAACATCTCCAGATGGTCCAAAACGTGGCAGCCACCTCATCTTCAACCAGCCGAACCACACCCACGTCCCGCCTCTCCTCACCTCTCTCCACCGGCTCCCGGTAGCTCCTCACAGTTTAAATCCTTGATGCTGCCTGCAGGGCTGTAAATGGAAGTTCTCCCTCTTACACCAACACACTACTAGCCAGATACACTCCCGCACGCCCTCTCAGATCTACACACGAAACTAAGACTAAAAATCCCCTCTTCACGGGGTCTCCGGTCCCAATCCACTCTGTTCTCCTGTGTTGTCCCTGGCTGGTGGGACGACTTGTCCTGCTCCATTCGACTAGCCGAGACTACCAGCACCTTTAAGAAGCAGCTGAACACCCGCTTGTTCAAAAAGTATTTCAAACGAATCTAACACACACACACACGCACACACACACACACACACACACACACACACACACACACACTCGTCCAGCACTTAACAATTCCCAGCATGCTCTATTCCTGACAAGTTGGGCCTTATCAGGGCTCTTAGATTTGTAACTCAAAATCTGTAGAAACTGAATGAGAAGTCGCTTTGGATAAAAGCGTAAAGTGTCCTCCTCCGTACCGTCCATCTGGACCAGCAGCTCGGCCTTCACCCTCCTGCTGGCCTCGTGCTCCTCGGATGTCCCCCTGCGGCCGCACATGGAGTCGATCTCGTCTATGAAGATGGTGGTGGGAGCGTAGAACCGGGCCTGCGGACAGGAACACAGGCACGGTGGCCTCGAGCCCGGGACCGCGGCCGGCCGGTCGCCGCGGCGACGCTTACCATTTCGAACAGCAGGCGCACGAGCTTCTCCGACTCGCCGCGGTACTTGGACGTCAGCGTGGACGACGACACGTTGAAGAACGTGGTCCGGCACTCGGTGGCGACCGCCTTGGCCAGCAGGGTCTTGCCGGTCCCCGGGGGTCCCACCATGAGGACGCCCTGCGCGGAACCCGGACGGTGAGACTCCTGACGTCGGTGCTCTACTGCCCCCTGCTGCCCCGCCGCCGCCTACCTTCCACGGCCTCCTGATTCCTTTGAAGAACTCCGGCATCCACATGGGCAGAACGACGGCTTCCTTCAGGAGCTTCTTGGCCTCTTCCAAATCGGCAATGTCCTCCCTGCGGCAGGAACACATCCTGTCGGTAAAAAACGCGGCGGCTTTCACGCGCGGGAATCGTACCATTTGACGTTGGGGTTCTGGGATATGATGTCCCTCTCCAGCGTCTCGATCAGGTCTTTGTCCTCTCCGCCCCGGTCAAACTTCTTGACTTCTTTCTCAGACACGTCAGGCTTGTTCTGGCAGGCGAGGGCGGGATTAGTCCGTCTCCCAGCCAATCAGAATCACCATCGTCCAGATGGGACAATTACATTGTTACGTTATATCACCTTGTCGTCCTTCCCCCGGCTCGGGTTCTCCTTTTTGTCCTTGGCCCGTGGTGGCTTGGCCCGGTCCCCGTTGGGTCCCCGTGGCGACTGGCGGTACTGGGCCCGAGGGCCGGCACTCAGGCGGTTACTGTGGGGTTTGTTGTCCTTGTGTGAACCCGCAGATCTCCGTATCGGACATGGGGACGCTCTGGGGAAAAGCACAGACAGACCCTCCATGAAACAGGTCCATGGTCCATTATGTGGACATCTTACGGATTATATAGATCGTTAAAGGTCCCCTGACATGAAAATGTGACTTTCCTGTCTACTGTCCTGCAGTGGCGAGAAATGGCGATCAGTGTAAAGAGTGATTTGGTTATTGCACCTTTCAGAGAGCAGGAATTTGTCCCCTTATGACGTCATAAGCGGAAAGGTTACCTCCCGTTTCCCACCCTCCCCTCCACTGACAGCTACGCACGTACTAAGTCGCTCTGGATAAAGGCCATTTGCCAAATGCCTTAAATGTAAAATATAAAATGCTGTAAAGTGCATGGCCCCGCCCCCACCATCCTCATTAGCATTTAAAGCTACAGACACCGGAAATCTCACTGTGGGACTGGACCGCTGTAAAATAAGACACGTCAGATACAGTATTGGGGGACACGGAGACATTTCTAATCGGGATATTACTCCCGAGTTGTTATTAACAGAAGCGGACCGCGGTGTCTCTGAGTAGTAAAGTTGAGCTGAAGTTAGTTTTATGTCCCCGGAACCTGCGCTCCGCCGCCACCGCCGGCCACACGTCGCAGTCCCCGGCGGCGCTGCTGGGCCTCGCCGCGTCGCCGTCCATCTGGAAGCTGTCCAGCGTGGACACGATGTCCCGGACGCGGCTCTTCTCCACGTTTATCTGCTGCCACACCTGAGGTCGGGGCGAGAAGCAGCGCGGTTGGACACGTGTGGCCGTGTGACAGGGGGGACGGGGGGACGGGACGTGCGGCGACCTGCTGCCATCTCTGCTGCAGCGCGGCGTCTCGGAGCGACTGCTGGTGGGTCCGGATCTGCTCCAGGACGCCCTGGTAGCAGACGGCGGCCGAGCTGTAGCTGCCGAGCAGCGCGTACTCCCGGGCCAGCTTCACGTTGTCGCTGATCTCCAGCAGGCTCATCCTGGCGCGGAATGCCGGAGGGACGAGGCTGGGGGAGAAGCGCCGTCCGCTTCCGCTTCCGGTTCCGAGATCTCGCGAGAGGAGCGAGCAGCGTCCAATTTTATATTACACTTTTATGTTTCAGCATTTATATTCATATATTTGCCATTTTTAAGCTCTTTGGTTATCTACACGTGTTCTTTTTACACATTATACCTCAATATATGTTCTATAGAAAAATTTTATTGAGGGTGGAAGATCATGTTCCGCTTGACCTCTGACCCTAACCAGAAGCCTAAGCTGATTCATGATAGTTTGACGTATGAAGGCCACTGGTAGAAAGCAGCACATTAATAAAATTTTCACAAAACATTCCTAAAAGTAAAATACATCTTCAGCGATCATCAATATATTTATGAATAGACAATGATCCTTTATAATAAACTGTGTCCAGGTAACTGGAATTAGGTGATTTACGTGGGCCATAAATTAACCCAGATAAACAAATGGCCTGATTGCATCATACAAAACACCTTTAATAAGCCGAGGGACTCACTGCACTCCTCTCGAGGGGGACCAGGTCCAGGGGACGTGGGCAAGTGAGTGGACCGTCAACTCCGACACACGTCAATTATGTCCTTTACACACAGACATTTTTGCATCTTCAGATCATTTCCTGATTATTTCATTAATATTATTTCATGTGAATAAACACAAGTCATGTTACTCCATAATATCTTTTGTTATGGTGCCACTCAAACTCACGGCCAGTCTCTAATGTGCCAGTTTCATCAGGGTGACGTGTGACACCACCTGAGAGCTTCACACTTCTTTTAAAATGTGCTAATGGTGCCCCTTGGACCATGTGTTTTTGTCAAGTCCCATTTTAACGCAGACTGAACCCACCGCAGCCTCCAGGGTCTTGAGGTGGGAAGTTCTGATAAGGAAAAACAAAAGTAATGACAATATTGCGTCAATCACAACAGGGTCATATTTTCAGCCACGACCTGACCTGACCTCACCTGTCATGGCATCGTGTACGGTAAGTGACAAAGTTAAAATATGAGCAGGGAAATGCAGAAGATGCACAGAAGATGATGGATCTGTTCCCATCCTGCGTGGTGTGAGATTCAGCATAACTGGATTCAGATCTGAAAAGAAGATCACCGACCAAACCTTTTCCACTCTGGACTTCAACTCATGCTTTACAAAAAATTAGAACATTGTTAACTGCTATATATGGTCGTTCAGCCTCGAGGCACAAGTGCACAAGTCAGTAGTGGCCTAGTGGGTTAGACACTCGCCTATGAACCAGAAGACGCAGGTTCAAATCCCACTTACTACCATTGTGTCCCTGAGCAAGACACTTAACCCTAAGTTGCTCCAGGGGGGGACTGTCCCTGTAACTACTGATTGTAAGTCGCTCTGGATAAGGGCGTCTGGTAAATGCTGTAAATGTAAATGAAAATGCACGACACAATGACGTTTTAACGAGGAAACTTAAATGAAACGCTCTAGGAGCCTTCAAACAACGTACACAGGCGAGATGTGTGCAGTGTAGGAACAGATAGTCATTCTTTCATACATCTCATGAGCGACACGAGAGTGAGGGAGGCAAACACTGAACGGAGAACACGTGGATATCAATTGTGATTCGTCTTCACATAGTAGAGTTTGGTGTTTCACAAGGTTCTGTCCCAGGTCCGTTACTTTTTTCTCTATACATGTTACCTTTAGGTGACGTCATCCGCAAACACGGTATTAGCTTTCATTGCTACGCTGACGACACACAGCTGTATCTGTCAGCAATGCCAGATCAGAGGCAGCAGCTGAACAATATAGAGAATTGTCTGAAGGACATTAGACAGTGGATGCTCACCAACTTTCCCCTGTTAAACCCTGACAAGACAGAAGCGCTTGTACTTGGGCCTCAAGCAGCCAGGTATAAGCTGTCTGACTACACAATAACCCTGGATAGCCTTTCTATCTCACCGAGTATTGAAGTGAAGGATCTAGGTGTCATCATTGATGCAGGTCTACGTGCATTCAATTTGCACATAGACAATGTTCTTTCACCTTAGAAATATTGGAAAAATAAGAAATATAATTTCAATGCATGATGCAGAAAAATTGGTCCATGCATTTATTACATCAAGGTTAGATTACTGCAAGGCATTATTGTCTGGATGCTCTAGTAGGTGCATGAGTAAACTCCAGCTAGTACAGAATGCTGCAGCCAGAGTTCTAACTAGAACCAGGAAATTTGACCACATCACCCCAGTCTTACACTGCACTGGTTACCCATCAAATTTAGGATTGACTACAAAATCCTACTTTTAACCTATAAAGCTCTAAATGGTCTCGCCCCGCAATACCTGAGCAAACTCAGCCACGCCCCTTCGATCAGTGGGTGCGGGGTCACCACTGGTACCAAAAGTGCAGAAGGACACAGCTGGGAGCAGATCCTTCTCCTATAGAGCTCCACAGTTGTGGAACAGCTTGCCTGTCAGTGTCCGGGACTCAGACACAGTCTCAGTGTTTAAATCCAATCTGAAATCCTATCTGTTTTCTCTGGCTTTTTGTTAAAGTCCCAGACACTCATTTCACTTCATTTTGACGCAGTGTCAATTATAAAGTCCAGTTTATCACAGAGTCCCCCTGTTAGACACAGACAAAGTTAAATTCACCCTAGTTAGACTGTCTTAGTTAGGGTACCGGGCCACTGTAGCACCAATATACCACCATAACCACATATTTCAGTATCGGTCGTACAGTGCAACCGTCTGCCGCTGCTTCTGTTTGTTTTTCTCCGAGACACGGAATCAAGCGTCCAGACTACTGGCAGACCCCAGTGATCAGACCAGCAAATAAATCCTGGTTCCTGACAACTGCTTAACAAGGACATACCGTGAAACAAACCAGAGGGTCACCACAGCCACCACCACCGTTACAACTACAGCTTCAGGGATCTTCAAATGGACCAGTAACATCATTATGGACACGTAATCTAGACCATGACACTGAATACATCCTGGACTTCTCCAACCCTACAACTATATATGAAATAAATGTTGTTGATGGAGGTGATTCGGGGAGACATTTACATTATACACTTACTGTATTTACCAGACGCCCTTATCCAGAGCGACTTACAGTCAGTAGTTACAGGGACAGTCCCCCCTGGAGACACTCAGGGTTAAGTGTCTTGCTCAGGGACATGATGGTAGTAAGTGGGGTTTGAACCTGGGTCTTCTGGTTCATAGACGATTGTGTTACCCACTAGGCTACTAGCACCCCAAGACAAGACAGCAGCACCGCAACTGCCATGAATTCTTTACTGCAGAGCCCGCGCCTGCTGGCTTTTCTTGGCAATGGCTCATGAAAATAAGCAATACAGCTTCTTAAAGTATAATCTCAAAAACGCATGCACAATACAGAAGTATGCAGCGTAATACTGAAAAGTACCTTCATTTATACACTCAGTGCTCGACTGGGGCTTTTGAGACGCGCTAGTGAATGTCATTATGGCCTTTTTTTAAATAATGAGACCCAGCTTGTGGTCCTTTATTTC
Organism: Denticeps clupeoides; assembly: GCF_900700375.1. Lineage (NCBI taxonomy): Eukaryota > Metazoa > Chordata > Actinopteri > Clupeiformes > Denticipitidae > Denticeps > Denticeps clupeoides. The sequence continues at coordinate 683,193 of NC_041720.1, read as the reverse complement.
TTTCCATCATTCCTCCGCCCGATATACAAAATAAAAAGCTGGGAACCACAGTGGCAGTTTTCTGCACATGCTCATTTCCTGCAGGTCCCCTGTCATGACATTTTTGTTTTGGTCTTGTTACAGTATGTCATACAGTACGTCTCCATGGGCTTTGACACCCCCACACATGACCCTTCTGCACACAAGGAAAACCTGTAGGAGAGAGAAAAAAGAAAGGAGTGATACAGAGAGGGACGTCCTTCCAGGGTAGAGTGAGCCTGCAGTTGGTGTCAGTGCAGTGTTTGTGTTTGTCCAATAAGAGAAAAAATCCTACAGTTGTAGAGGTGGAGAAGTCCAAACTTCTGTAGCCCAGAGTCATGGTGTACAATACGTGTCCATTATGATGCTACGGGTCCATTTGAAAATCCCTGAAGCTGTAGTTGTTATGGTGGTGGCGGCTGTGCTAAGTCGTCATTTAGCAGTTGCCAGGAATTAAGTCTCGGTGCAGAATTCCAGCCACTTTGATCCAGTCCCACAATAAGATTTCCCAGGATGCGGCGTTTCACCGTCTGTAGCTTTAAATGCTAATGAGGAGGAGAGAGGCGGGATGAGGAGAAGAGCGGCCTATAGGAGTTGAGCATGCATTCGTGGAAATTATGTCATCAACACCATCCACCAACCACAATGTTTGGTACAGACAGGACAGGATTTAATTTGTGCTCATTTTTACATCCAATCACCGAGCAACTGCAACGCTTCACACGTTTGGAAGCCATGACGGTCGGTGGAGATAATGATTTAGGGGCGGGGCAGGAATTTCTCTGGGCGGAAAAAGCATGAGAAACAGGAGGTATCCTTCCAAATTCCCGATCTGACCGCCAGAGCTGCCATCTTTACACCCATCACCACTTCTAGCCACTGCAGGACCATAGACAGGCTCGGGGAACTCGTATTAATGTGAAATAATCTCACAAAGTCACATTTTCATGTCAGGGGACTTTAAACAGCAGTCAGGAAATATGATGGTTGCCTAAACTGTGGTGAGATGTTTGTGATTCACGATTGTGATTCACTGGAAATGTTTTACTTTTTAACTACACATGTGTATGTGTATAGGCACTGTTCATAATATCCATTATTTTCTATTTTTATTTATTGTCTCCTGCAATTTTTATTGACAATAACTGCATCGAGGACAGGCCTGATTGTGCACGCCTCCTCAACATGTCATCACTTTTTTTACCCAGTGGGAGGAGTTGGGGACATATAAATGACAGGCCGGCGGTGGCCTTTCCCCGAGAAGCGTGGCGTGGGTCTCTGGCTCCAATGCGTGTAGAGGAGGCGAACGGCACCTCTGACTGTGCGCCATGTACCGGTCGACCCGCAGACATGTCCACAGAGATCTACGTGTTGCTCTACACGCTCACGGCGGCCGCGGTGCTTCTGACAGCGTGTGGGAACCTGCTGGTGATCGTCTCCGTCTGCCTCTTCAGGCAGCTGCACACCCCCACCAACCTGCTGATCCTGTCCCTGGCCGTCACCGACTTCCTCGTGGGGATCCTCGTCATGCCCTTCCACATGACGCGTTTAATCGAGCTCTGCTGGATCTTCGGCTCTGCGATCTGTGAAGTGTACAAGCTGTCCGGGCTCCACCTGACCTTCGTCTCGGTTTATAACATCGCTCTGATCGCCGTCGACCGCTACCTGGGGCTCAGCCACCCCTTCCAGTACCGCTGCCTGGTGTCCCTGAACGTCATCCTGGCCGCGGTGCTGAGCATTTGGCTCGTGTCCTTCTTCTACAACAGCTCAGTGCTCTATGTCACCAACTCCTCCATCAGGATGTGTCCAGGCCAGTGCTACTATGGCTTTGTCCAGACCATCTTTATCTCCGACCTGCTCATCACCTTCATTCTGCCATGCGGCACAATCACTGTTCTTTACACGAGAATCTTTGTCACCGCCAGGCGGCACGCAGTTGCAATCCGGGCACTTTGCACCCAGAGAGACGTGACCATCGCGTCAGATAAAACCTCCACCATGAAATCAGAGAGGAAGGCTGCTAAGATCCTCGGGATCGTGGTGGCCGTCTTCCTGGCTTGTCTGATGCCGTATTTCCTCAGTACGGTCATGTTTGACCTGATGGAGGCGCAGTCAGCGTCCAACATCTTCAACAGCCTAGATGTCCTCTTCAGTCTCAACTCCACCATAAACCCAATCATCTATGCCCTGTTCTACCCCTGGTTCAAGAAGAGCATCAAGCTCATTCTAACGTTCAGGATTTTCAGAACAGACCCCTCATTCATCATTTCATGAAGGATCAGCTCTGAATAAAGGCATCGGATAAATGCCACCAATGTATACGAATAGACCTTATTGTATAATCATACATCCCATTAAAGTTTGTTCATAAATAAATATACATTTTTAACAGTTTTGAGTTTAATTTACATATTGGAACCTTCATGAAAACATGAAAATTAATGAATTACAGGAATTTAACTGTTCTGACCAGATTGTCCCCACTACCAGATCCTCCAGTCCCAAAATCACTCACTCTCCATCACAGAAACTGAAACCGCGGTATGTGTGTTATTATGTGAGCCATTAGCAGATGTCCTTTATGTGGAGTATGCAAGAACTTGTAAATTTCCTGTAAATATTAATTTTCCAGATGATTGCTGTCGGTACAACATCAGTTCCTCAATCCTTTATGGTCATTATTTCTCACAATTCTGTTAAAACAAATGCATTAATTACATTATGTAATAATTGTTTTTCATATATAAGTGTGTGTGTGTGTGTGTGTGTATATGTATCTAAAATAACTCAAAGTTTGTTGAAATAGGTACAGTATTTTTATGAACAGCATCTAGACCTCTTAGAATCTTATAGTCCTGGATCATGTCATCCCTAAGTTTGCATTATTGGAGGAGTGGTGGTCTAGCGGGTTACAAGTCCAAATCCTGACCCACCAACGAGCCACTGAGGTCCCTTTGATGAAGGTACCGTCCCCACACACTGCTCCCCGGGCCCCTGTCATGGTGCTCACTGCTCACTAAGGGTGATGGTTAAATGCAGAGGACACGTTTTGTTTCTTGCTGTGCATCACATTGACAAAAACACTTTCACTTATTTGAAGATAAACATATTCAGTTCAGTTCATAAATCATGCATGGATATAAAAACTGTGCACATGCCTATAAATATGGCAAGATTTGGGGAATAAAAAAGTAGACCACAATACGCAATTTCAAAATGTTTCCCACCCTTAACGTGACCAGTAACCTGCAAAATTGTAATAAAAATAATAAGCAAATCTGTTTGAAAAAACAAAAAGTTTACAATAAGATGGTTGTATAAGGGTGCACATCCTCAAACTAATATTTTGTTGAAGCACCTTATGATTTAATTAAAGAACTCAGCCTGCCATCAAGTAAAGAGACTGAAGAAATTTACAAGTGCGAACCTCACTAACACAGGGATTTAATAATACAGACGGGATACGGGGACGTTCTCACAGATGCTACACATGAACCCGAGTAAAAGACAAATAACAGCACAAGGACAGGACATGACTAGGATACATTTATACTACTATTAACAGTTGTTAACAATCAGGGTAATCAGGAACACAAGACAAGGTAACATGAATTCTGGAGTACTGGGAAATGTCTACAGTGAAACTTAGTGGTGGCAATATCATGCTTTGGGTCACTCTCCTTCAGCTGGAACTGGGAATTTAGTTAAGGGGGAGGGATTTATGAACACTTCACTTTCGGCCCCAATGTATGCAAACAGAACTCACTGCAATAATTATGAAACAGGACAGTATGCAGCAGTGCCCCGAACACCTAGGTTCCTACAGAACCTCCCAATCCCATGTTCATGCACCCTCACCCAGGTGTCCAAGGCAAAAAAGTTGATCCACTGTACTTTGGCCAGGATGAAAACCTGATCCCGATCCACCACCCCGCCCATAGGGGGTGAGCGGGCAGCTGCGAGACCATCCACCCGGAAGTAGACGCTGGCAATGAATGACGTGGTTGTGGAGCTGGTGTGGCAGGACCAGACCAGTTGCATCGCTAGGTGCCAAGGGAAGCAACAGCAACTGACACTGAATTATCTTTTGGATTTGCCCTTGCAAATCGTCTGTTTTTGCACCCGCCTGCTGCCCGATGCCCAATGAACTTGACCTGGATGATGCCAACCTACCAGTCCCCTCCTGATGCGCATGAGCCTCGGTAAAACCGTGTGCTCCCCTTGCTGCTGTGTGGTTCCCTGTGAGTCCCTAAACTCAAGCACGCCCATTCTCCCAGTCCTCACGCACCAACCCTAGCACCCACGTCCTTCCATGCCAAGTCCTCCAGCATCTCCTGCATCGTCTGCAAATGTGCCTACCAGCCCACCATGACCTAACCTGGCCCAGCTTCCGAAGGTGGTCCTGCAAAGCTTGGAGGAGCCCGACGACCCTCTCTTTTGGTGAGCAGTGGGCACCATGACAGGCGCCCGGGGAGCAGTGTGTGGGGATGGTACCTTCATCAAGCGGACCTCAGTGGCACCTTGGCACCCCCATATACCTTCTGATTATGGAACCGCCACCACTGTCCCGATATATGTTTGTTTGTGAAATATGTTTCCCCTCTTCTTATCCCCCAGGTGGTGCTGCAAAGCCAGGGAGGACCTGCAATGCCCACAGTGCTGGAGCCCTGTGGTTTCCGCCTGCCCCGCAACCTCCACCAGTGTTTCTGCCTGGGCTCCGCGGACGTACCCTTGGAGGCGTCGCTCTGTCACAGCTGATTCGCAGCCTGACAACAGGGCTCTAATCATGGACAGGCATCGCTGGTCAGGTGTGCATTCGGCCCTCGTGCCGTCTTGTGTTCATTCTAAAATAGTTCCTTCCCTGAAAACAGGTCCTTCTCCTGCGCCTCCTTTTCCCCACGAACCCGAGACGTGACAGGTCTTGTTTTTTACATCACAAAAAAACTACATTTTAAGAGTACCCCCTGTACTACATGACATTTCTCTACATTTAATTTCTCAATCAGCTGTGTCTCTTGAAAATATTACAGAATGATGATGACGACATTTAGGTCTTGTGCGAATTTGAGGTGACATTTGTGGGAGGAGCGGTCCAATGACAAACATATAAATGGCTGCTGAGTTTTGCACTTCTCCAGAACCGTGTCTCCACCCATGGAGAAGCATGAGCACTGAGGAGGTGAACGACACGCTCAGCTGTGTGCCGTGTGCTGAGAGACGCCTGCCCCCAGAAGTCTACCTCTTCCTGTACATGTCCACAGCGGCCGTGGTGCTTCTGACAGCGTGTGGGAACCTGCTGGTGATCGTCTCCGTCTGCCACTTCAAGCAGCTGCACACCCCCACCAACCTGCTGATCCTGTCCCTGGCTGTGGCTGATTTTCTCATGGGCATCTTGGTGATGCCGTTCCAGATGTCTTTCACGATTGAGCCCTGCTGGATGTTTGGTTTCGTGCTCTGTGAGATCTACAAACTCTGTAGCACGCAGCTCATGGTGGTTTCTGTCTTCAACGTCACTCTGATTGCTGTGGACCGCTACATCTCCTTGTTCATCCCATTTCACTACTCCAGTGTAGTCACGCTCAGAGTGATCCTCACCACTGTCCTCTGTACCTGGAATTTCTCTTCACTCTACAGTGTATGTTTAGTCTATTTCAACAGGTTCTACCACAGCACTCAGACGTGTCCTGGTGAATGCTCCTTCATCATGAATCAGGCCTTGTATATCTGTGACCTCCTGATCGTTTTTATCCTGCCTTCAGCCACCATAATAACCCTGTACATGAAAATCTTCATCATGGTCAAGAAGCATGTGGTGGCCATCAAGGCAGTGATCCAGCCAACAAACCACCAGAGCAAAGCTCCAAGGTCTGAGCACAAGGCGGCTAAAGCTCTGAGCGTGGTGGTGGGCGTCTTCATGGCTGCTCTCCTGCCATATTACATCAGTTCAATGCTGACTGACTTCATTGACGAACAGGCGTTCACCATCATGGTAAACTGCTTCTCCATTTTATTCTGCTTTAACTCCACCATCAACCCTGTTATTTACGCCCTCTTCCACCCCTGGTTTCAGAAAAGCGTCAAACTCATACTAACTCGCCAGATATTCAACCCCGACTCGTCACTGAAAAATGTCATTTCATGATAACCTGGTGTTGTTGTTTTTTTTAAAGTGGAAGTAAATGGATGAAATCTGCATTTTAAAATAAATGCATTTCAATGAAAAGTTACGAAGTTACACCTGGTTAAATGGATGATTAAATCCAGTAAACTTCTGTACAATACAATTTCTATGTATTAGCAATATTTTTTTTATATTTAATATCCTTAACATGTGTATGTGGGTAATCAAAGCTGTAAAGAAGATGCATTTGGCATGTCGGTGTGTGTGTATGTGTGTAAACACATTTCCACTGAGAGTCAAGTTGTGGTTTGTACTCTGAAGATGATTAATTTGCATATGCCTGTTACGTGCTAGTGCTGAAATAACAATGTGCAATCATACGTCATGCATTTGTGATGATTGCAGGAACATTGCAGCGCCAGCACTGTTTATATGTAAATTCTCCTCCTCTTTCTTCCTCCTTATCAGGTAATAAAGGTAAATTTTACACATGGCCTGTAGCACACAGAGGTCTTCCCCCGGCCTACTGGGCTACACACACATCTATGAACCAGAAGTCTGCTAAGTCCCAGGTTCATTGTGTCCCTGAGCAAGACACTAAACCCTGAGTGTCTCCAGGGGGGGACTGTCCCTGTAACTACTGATTGTAAGTCGCTCTGGATAAGGGCATCTGGTAAATGCTGTAAATGTAAATGTTCCATGAAGACATGTCTAAGAAATCTGTTTATAGCGTTTGTGGTGTTTGAACTGATCAATAATGATTTCAAAATGAGTTCCAATTATGATGATCATGCAATTTCCACTTCCATGCAGAAAACAATTCTTTTATGGGATTAAGGAAATGTAATTAGGGAGGAAAGAACGGGATGGCCTCTAAACCACATGCAAGTGGTGGAAAGTAGTATGAAGTGGTCACAAAGTTCTTTATGATTCCTCCCACATTATCCTTATCTGCCTGTAGGACCAGGCGTCGGTAGATGACATGCATAAAGAAAAGGCAGCATTCAGTATTGTAGGACCCAAACTAGTACCTTTGATAGACCAATCCAGTGCCTGAGAGCAACAATGTCTCATTGCAAGATGGACAGGTCAGCCTGGTCCACATGATTGGATCCCTCTCTCAGATGCTGATTTGTTGACTGTAATCTCCACTTACTTCTGCGTCTTCATGAAGATTAAAAGCCCCTTATTATTAGAATTTCAGCCATTTTGATTGAGCCCCTCAAGAGATTTCCCAGGACGTGCCGTTTCGGTGTCTGTAGCTTTAAATGCTATTGAGGAGGAGAGAGGTGGGATGAGGAGGAGAGCGACCTATAGAAGTTGAGCGGGTGTTCACGGAAATGACGTCACCAACACCATCCACCAACCACAATGTTTTAAGCAGACAGGAAGTCGTGTCAACGTTTTTCCAGAACAAATTTAAATTAACTCACCAGTTCTTCAGAGTCTCACGTAACAGATCTAAAAAACACATTTGTGCTAATTTTTACATCCAATCACCAAACAAATGTAATGCTTCTCACGTTTGGAAGCCATGACGGTCGGTGGAGATACTGTTTTATGGGAGGGGTGGGAAATTCTCTGAGCGGAAAAAGCATGAGAATCGGGGGGTAACCTTTCCCCTTATGATGTCATAAAAGGCAAAATTCCAGATACAGTCATCTGAGCTGCCGCTCTCTGAATGACAAAGCAGAATGGCCAACTCTTTACACCTATCGCCATTTCTAGCCACTGCAGGACCATAGACAGGCTGGGGCAACTCGTATTAATGTTAAATCATCTCAAAAAGTCACATCTTTATAACTATATCCCGCTATACCCCTCCCTCATTTTAAAAGCATTTTTAGAACAACACATGCCAACAGCACATTTGAGCAGATGAGGGGAGGCAGGGGGTCATTTCACACCCTTGCTCTCCATTTTCTGGCTGGGGCTGGGGGCTGAGAGGACGAGCTGGCCGCCCAGCTGGGGTTTGGGCCAATGGGCTTCCTTCTTGCTGTGGGGACCAGGTTGTCTTTTTGCCTCCACCCCTGGACCTAGGTTAAGCTGCCCCTCTGGGGGTATTGATGCCTGGATCTGGGAGTAAGTAGGGATGGTAGTAGCCTAGTGGGTAACACACTTGCCTATAAACCAGAAGACCCAGGTTCAAATCCCACTTACTACCAACGTGTCCCGGAGAAAGACACTTAACCCCGAGTGTCTCCAGGGGGGGACTGTCCCTGTAACTTCTGATTGTAAGTTGCTCTGGATAAGGGCATCTGGTAAATGTTGTAATTGTAAGCAAGACACTTAACCCTGAGTTTTTTCAGGGGAATTGTCCCTGTCACTACTGTCACCAACTGTGTGACGCAATGAAAGAGAAAATGTTGGAGGAGACATGGAACCAAATTGGGCCAGTGATTGCCTAGCGGTTAATGAAATGGCCTCATTATCATAAGGTTGCCGGTTGGAATGCTGAGTGACCAAGGTGCCACTGAGCAAAGCACCGTCCCTGCACACGGGCGCCTGTCATGGCTGCCTACTGCTCACCAATGGTGATGGGTTAAAAGCAGAGGACACATTTCACTTCAAATTGCGAGATGACACAAAGAGGTGGGTAAGTCTACATCTTTTACTCTGCAAGTGTGTTCGACTTAAGACCCCCACTGAGGTTGATAATGGGTGAATTTACGCCAGATTCATTCCCCCCAAGTCAATGAGCACCTCTCCCTGCTAAGCAACCTTGGAGCTTAAGGACCAGGTGATGGTTATGGACAGGTTGCATTGGGTGCTGGAGCTGGCCTGTCACTGGTCCAGAGCTGTGAGGAGCTCAATGAGGTCATTCAGAGCAGCCCCTCCAGTCTTTGTTGACGAGCCTGTCCTTGATGCCTTCTCTGAGTCCCTGATATAAAATGGTAGGGTGTGCCTTCTCTTCCCAAATGCTGTTGATGGCCAGAATTCAGAACTTTATGGCGTAAGAGACCAAGGCCAGTATGTGACAAGCTGTCGTGTGGGAGCCAGTGTCCCCTTGGAAGGTCTCTTGAGTGAAAGCGATTAAATAAACTGATTTACATTCTTTTCAAGGAGAGCCAAATGCCCACCACCTCAGTGGTACCTCCTCCTCGGATCCCGCGTACACAATCAGGAGGAACCCATGAAGTTGGGGCACACTGTCTTCACCCCAACAGAAGAGGGGTGAAACAGGAGAAGATCTGATATTCTGAATGATTCTGTGCCCACTATTTCTACCCAGGAAACAAACCAACCAAATGAGCAGAAAGGCCAGCCCACCTGGTTTGGTAAGCACAATCATTTCCCGACTCATCTTTTTTGCCATACCATCCATGGCATTCATTGATTCTGGGGCCGTTGGCAATTTCATGATCCTGGACTCATTCCCAACAGACCTACCTACACCCTCGCCCCAATGCCTCTTTGACTGCATCACCCACAGCTGCACCTTCTCTCGTGAGGCTGCCCCAGTGTTACCAGAAGGCAGCACAACTTGAAAGTGAAAGTGAAATTATTGTCATTGTGATACACAGCACAGCACTCGGTGCACACAACGAAATGTGTTCTCTGCTTTTAACCCATCACCCTGAGTGAGCAGTGGGCAGGCATGACAGGCGCCCGGGGAGCAGTGTGTGGGGACGGTGCTTTGCTCAGTGGCACCTCAGTGGCGCCTTGGCGGATCAGGATTCGATCCGGCAACCTTCTGATTACGGGGGCGGCTTCCTTAACCGCTAGGCCACCACTGCCCCAAACTTCCACCACACCAACCCGAAGACATGGCAAAAGAATTTTTGACAGGCACACTCCCACATAGAGGTTGCCTCTGTTCCCTCTCGTCCACTGAATACAAGGTCAGCTTATTCACATTTACATTTTACATTTACCAGACTCCCTTATCCAGAGCGACTTACAATCAGTAGTTACAGGGACAGTCCCCTCCTGGAGCAACTTAGAGTTAAGTGTCTTGTTCAGGGACACGATGGTAGTAAGTGGGGTTTGACCCTGGGTCTTCTGAATAATAGGCGAGTGTGTTACCCACTAGGCTACTACCACCACAGCTTATTCATTGTTTGAATGAATAATGAATATGAATGACTGGTGTGAAGATTGCAGTGGCCACTGCAACAATGTCTTCAGGGACATGCTGGGACGGTGGATGTTCACTTATTTAAATGACATAGTTATCTACTTACCCAAAATTCAGTCACATGTTTAACACATGAGAGCTGTGCTCTTCTCCCTAAAGTTCAGTCCAATGCAGCAGCGTGGCAGAGTAGGGGACTGTGAGCTGCTGGCGGTCAAATGTGGCGACACTGGTTATAGGACAGTGACACTCCCTTCAAAACATTAGTGGGTGCTGTTCTTGGAATAATTGAACTGGAGCAACGGCACCGACGTCAGCCCCATGATCAACTGTACCACTCCGAGGAACAGGTTTGGCTCTCCACTCAAAATCTACACCTCTGGACTGAGGCAAAGAAATTGTCCCCTTGCTTCATTGGCCCTTCATTGTCCTCTACCATATCAGTCTATCCGACATCATATCCCTCCATTCCTTTGGATTCACCCAGTATTCCATTATTCTCAGCTCAGACCATTCGTCATCTCCCCTCTGCATTCTCCTACATGTCCTCCTCACCTTGTGGATGGAGACCCTGTTTACACCTTTGACCACATAGTTGGTGGTAGTAGCCTACTGGGTAACATTCTCAGGGGGGCAGTGGTGGCCTAGCGGTTAAGGAAGCGCCCCCGTAATCAGAAGGTTGCCTGTCATGATTGCCCACTGCTCACTCAGGGTGACGGGTTAAATGCACAGGACAAATTTCACTGTGTGCACCATGTGCTGTGCTAATATGTATCACATGTGACAATCACTACACTTAACACTTTACTTGCCTATGAGCAAGAAGACAAGAAGACCCAGGTTCGAACCCTGAGCAAGACACTTAACCCTGAGTGTCTCCAAAGGGGACTGTCCCTTTGCCTACTGACTGTAAGTCGCTCTGGATAAGAGTGACTGGTAAATACTGTAAATGTAAGTGAAACTTAGTTGATGCTTGAAACTTTGGCCTTGATCCCTGCGTGTTTCATCCTTGATACTTCATTCATTGAGGATTTCAGGTGGCGTACCTACTCCATTCCAGGCTCAGTCGAGGAGAGGGCGATGTCAGCATCATGTGATGGGAATGAGAAGACGGTAACCAGTGTCTATAATACCATCTGCAAACACCATTAGTTTAATAACTCTTAACCCATCTTTTATTTTATTAAACATATGTAAAAGCCGTGTTTAATCAAAGTTTTCCTTAAAAGGAAGGTTTTTAGCTTTTGTTTGATATTTGAACATCTAGTGGAGGAGGATTCAGAGTCAATATCAATGGTTTCCTAGATACTTTCCTAGATATTGGATGAAGTAAAGCAGTGCTGGACGATAGGAGAGATTAAGATCAATCTCTGCTCATGTAAATTACCCTCAATAAACCCCAACTTTTTCACACCAGTTCTTTGTAGTCTTTATATCTTGCTGAGCACAACCAGATGTTTGTTTATCTTTATTTTTTATTTCACTCCTGTCTTTAATCAGGTTGAGATCCTTGAAAATATTACAGAATGATGATGATGACATTTAGGTCTTGTGTGAATTTGAGGTGACATTTGTGGGAGGAGCGGTCCAATGACAAACATATAAATGGCTGCTGAGTTTTGCACTTCTCCAGAACCGTGTCTCCACCCATGGAGAAGCATGAGCACTGAGGAGGTGAACGACACGCTCAGCTGTGTGCCGTGTGCTGAGAGACGCCTGCCCCCAGAAGTCTACCTCTTCCTGTACATGTCCACAGCGGCCGTGGTGCTTCTGACAGCGTGTGGGAACCTGCTGGTGATCGTCTCCGTCTGCCACTTCAAGCAGCTGCACACCCCCACCAACCTGCTGATCCTGTCCCTGGCTGTGGCTGATTTTCTCATGGGCATCTTGGTGATGCCGTTCCAGATGTCTTTCACGATTGAACCCTGCTGGATGTTTGGTTTCGTGCTCTGTGAGATCTACAAACTTTGTAGCATGCAACTCACGGTGGTTTCTATCTTCAATGTCACTCTGATTGCTGTGGACCGCTACATCTCCTTGTACATCCCATTTCACTACTCCAATGTAGTCACGCTCAGAGTGATCCTCACCACTGTCCTCTGTACCTGGACTTTCTCTTCACTCTACAGTGTATGTTTACTCTATTTCAACAGGTTCTGCCAGAGCACTCAGGCGTGTCCTGGTGAATGCTTCTTCATCATGAACCAAACCTTATATATCTGTGACCTCCTGTTCATTTTCATCCTGCCTTCAGCCACCATAATAACCCTGTACATGAAAATCTTCATCATGGCCAGGAAGCATGTGGTGGCCATTCGGGCAGTGATCCAGCCAACAAACCACCAGAGCAAAGCTCCAAGGTCTGAGCACAAGGCGGCTAAAGCTCTGAGCGTGGTGGTGGGCGTCTTCATGGCTGCTCTCCTGCCATATTACATCAGTTCAATGCTGACTGACTTCATTGACGAACAGGCGTTCACCATCATGGTAAACTGCTTCTCCATTTTATTCTGCTTTAACTCCACCATCAACCCTGTTATTTACGCCCTCTTCCACCCCTGGTTTCAGAAAAGCGTCAAACTCATACTAACTCGCCAGATATTCAACCCCGACTCGTCACTGAAAAATGTCATTTCATGATAACCTGGTGTTGTCGTTTTTTTTAAACTTCAGTAAATGGAAAAAATATGGATTTTAACATAAATGCATTTCAATGAAAAGTTACGAAGTTACACCTGGCTAAATGGATGATTAAATCCAGTAAACTTCTGTACAATACAATTTCTATGTATTAGCAATATTTTTTTTATATTTAATATCCTTAACATGTGTATGTGGGTAATCAAAGCTGTAAAGAAGATGCATTTGGCATGTCGGTGTGTGTGTATGTGTGTAAACACATTTCCACTGAGTCAAGTTGTGGTTTGTACTCTGAAGATGATGAATTTGCATATGCCTGTTACGTGCTAGTGCTGAAATAACAATGTGCAATCATACGTCATGCATTTGTGATGATTGCAGGAACATTGCAGCGCCAGCACTGTTTATATGTAAATTCTCCTCCTCTTTCTTCCTCCTTATCAGGTAATAAAGGTAAATCTTACACATGGCCTGTAGCACACAGAGGTCTTCCCCCGGCCTACTGGGCTACACACACATCTATGAACCAGAAGTCTGCTAAGTCCCAGGTTCAAACCCCATTTACTGCAAATGTGTCCCTGAGCAGGACACTTAACCCTGAGTGTCTCCAGGGGGGGCTGTCCCTGCTGATTGCAGGGACACTGATTGTAAGACGCTTTGGATAAGGGCGTCTGGTAAATGTCGTAAATGTAAATGTTCCATGAAGACATGTCTAAGAAATCTGTGTGTTACAGCGTTTGTGGTGTTTGAACTGATGGCGATCAATAATGATTTCAAAATGAGTTCCAATTATGACGATCATGCAATTTCCACTTCCATGCAGAAAATAATTCTTCTATTAAGCAAATGTAATTAAGGAGGAAGGAAAATTATGGCCTCTAAACCACATGCAAGTGGTTGAAAGCAGAATCAAGTTGTCACGACGGGGGAAGGAAGCGCAGAGGCGGGACATTAGGGAAACAATGATTTAATAATAAATAGAAACAAAACAAGGCTTGATGGCCGAAGACAGGGAATAAAGAGGAAAACACAAACTTGCCCGCAGGTGTGTAGCGATTGCCAGAACTCAAAAACTAAACAACGCTGCCAGGTCAAGTTCACATCAAGTTCCCAAAATGTCGCCGCTGCAGAGGGGTGGAGTCACAGGCATTTAACAGTTGTCACAGGTGATGGGCACAGGTGATGTGTCCAGGTGCCATCGATCCTGACAGAGCCCCCCCTCCAAGGGCTACGTCCTCGGAGCTCCAGCAGTACCGTCAGTGAAGGCAGCGGGGCGGACAGCGGCAACCGCAGGGCTCCTGCTCTGCTGTGTCCTCCCCTTGGAGGACCCGGACCCTCATGCTGGTTCCCCAACGTGGTTCAGAACGGCAGCCCCAGACCCTCAGGCTGGCTCCCTGACGTGGTCCAGCATGGCGACCCCGGACCCTCCAACCTGCACACATAAATCAGGGCCGACCCTTCTGGGTACGTGCGGGCATCTCTGCACCTCCCCTTTGACGCCTCTTAATTCTTTCCCTTTCCCGCGCAGGGAAGTGGTACCGGAGCCTGGGGCAACCACATACAGCACCCCTGTCTGGTGCCTTTTGGGCACATGCAGCACCTCTCGCTGCACGTCCTTGCTGGCAGTTCAACCAGCCCGCGCAGGGAGGCGGTCCCGAAACCTCCGGCGACCATTCACGGTACCCCTGTCTGGTGCCTTCTGGGATCATGCAGCCCATCTCACTACACGTCCCCACTGGCAGAGAGGCCAGCTTCTCTCCCTGAACCACGCAGGAAGGCGGTCCCAGAGCCTCCAGCGACAATTCACGGCACCCCTGGCTAATGCTTTCTGGGCACATGCAGCCTCTCTCACTACACGTCCCTGGTGACAGTGTGGGGGCTTTGCCAGACCATCCGGCTAGCCCCTTCTGCTTCTGTTGGGACAAGCAGGCCCTCTTCCTGCCTGTCCCAGCTGTGTCCTCTTGCCTTCCAGGGGGCTCTAAGGCACTCCGCCCCTCTTTACTGGCTACCGGAGGACCCAGCTCAGTTGCTTCCCCGCCCACACTCCTCAGGAGGAGCCCTCACCCCGAACTGCACCCCCCCCACCCCCGGCATATGGACACAAATAACACGCACACACAGACAGAGACAGAAAGAAGGCAGTTGCTGGCTGGTGACCTCCCGTCGCCTTGTTCCACCAGCTTACCCCCGCGTTGCTGTCTTTCCTCCTCGCTGTGCTCACTCCTCTGGATGGGACGTGGGTCTCAACAGACCTCGTGACAATACTGGATGGGCACGATGAGCGGAGCAATCCCCCCTCAACTACACAACGTTTTCAGGTAAAGTTGGCAAGTTCACAAAATGTCACCGCTGCAGAGGGGCGGAGTCACAGGCTTTAAACTGCTGTCCGGATTGGGCACATGTGATGTGCCCAGGTGCCATCAATTCTGACACAAGTGATCACAAAGTTCCTCATGATTCCTCCCACATTATCTCTATTTGCCTCTAGGTCCAGGAATCAGTAGAAGTCATGCATAAAGAAAAGGCAGCATTCAGTATTGTAGGACCCAACCTAGTACCTTTGATAGACCAATCCAGTGCCTGAGAGCAACAATGTTTCAATGCAAGATGGACAGGTCAGCCTGGCCCACATGATTGGATCCCTCTCTCAGATGCTGATTCGTTGAGTGTAATCTCCACTTACTTCTGCGTGTTCATGAAGATGAAAGGTCCCTTATTATGAAGCCTTGGTGCAGAATTTCAGCCACTTTGATCCAATCCCACAATGAGATTTTACAGAATGTGCCATTTCACCGTCTGTTGCTTTAAATGCTAATGAGGAGGAGAGAGGTGGGATGAGGAGGAGAGTGGTCTTAAAAGTTGAGCGGGCATTCACGGAAATGACGTCACCAAAACCATCCACCAACCACAATGTTTAAAGCAGACAGGAAGTCGTGTCAACATTTTCCAGATAAAAAAATTTTAAGAACCTACCGGTTCTTCAGAGTCTAACGTAACAGAACTTAAAAACACTGTTTTATGGGAGGGGTGGAGCGTAAAAAGCATGAGAAACGGGAGGTGACCTTTCCCCTTATGATGTCATAAGGGGCAAAATTCCAGATACAGCCCTCTGAGCTGCCGATCTATGAACGACAAAGTAGAATGGCCATTTCTAGCCACTGCAGGACCATAGACAGGTTGGGGCAACTCGTATTACTGTTAAATCAACTCACAAGTCACATCTTCATAACTATACTCCCGCTATACCCCTCCCTTGTTTTAAAAGCATTTTTAGAACAACACATGACAACAGCACATTTGAGCAGGTGAGGGGAGGCAGGGGGTCTTTTCACACACTTGCTTTTCTTTTTCCGGCTGGGTCTGGGGGCTGAGAGGACGATCTGGCTGCCCAGTCGAGGTTTGGGCCAGTGGGCTTCATTCTTGCTGTGGGGACCAGGTGGTCTTTTTGCCTCCACCCCTGGACCTAGGTTAAACTGCCCCTCTGGGGGTGGTGATGCCTGGATCAGGTGGTAGTAGCCTATTGGGTAACACACTCGCCTATCAACCAGAAGACCCAGGTTCAAATCCCACTTACTACCATTGTGTCCCTGAGCAAGGCACTTAACCATGAGTGTCTCCAGGGGGGGCTGTGCCTGTAACAACTGATTGAAAGGTGCTCTGGATAAGGGTGTCTGATAAATGCTTTAAATGTAAATGGATGATCGGATAAAAATTTTGTGAAACAAATATTAAAAGTCCCATGTTATGAAGATGTTACTGTGAGATTAAACATTAATACGAGTTCCTCTAGCCTGTCTATGGTCCAGCAGTGGCAGTGGTGAAACAGGCTTGTGGAAAGCAGGAGAGAGGATCGGGCTTACTGAGATGAGGCAAGTTGAGCAGAGTCGTTGTCACGTAGACGACACTCCATGCCAATGAATTGGTGGTTCTCAGAGTCTGTGGCTGGCTGCACAGTGGTTGACTGACTCACTCCCGGGGGCTAATTGGTGTGTTCTGGCCCCACTGGCTCTGTTTGGGAGTGGGAGTCCTTTGGTCTCTGGGTTGCCACAGTTCAGTCCGATGCAGCAGCGTGGCAGAGTAGGGGACTGTGAGCTGCTGGCGGTCAAATGGGCTCTGGAAGAGTGGCGACACTGGTCATAGGACAGTGATGCTCCCTTTACAGCTAGGACAGACAACCATTCACAACATTAAACAACTCAACCCCTGGTAATACCAGGTAGGTGCTGTTCTTTGAATAATTCAACTTGGAGCAATGTGGAGCAACGCCACCGACGTCAGCCCCAGGTTTGGCTCTCCACTAAAAATCTATACCTCTGGACTGAGTAAAAAAAATTGTCACCTAGCTTCATTGGCCCTTCATCTTCCTCTACCAGAAGACCCAGGTTCAAACCCCACTTACTACCATTGAGTCCCTGAGCAGGACCTGATCCACTGGACTGATTATGGACCGTAGGAGAGGTCCTTGATCCCTGGGTGTTTCATCCTTGACCCTTCAATCATTGAGGATTTCAGGTGGCGTACCTACTCCATTGCAGGGTCAGTCGAGGAGAGGGCAGTCCTGTCACATGATGTCAGCATCACATGACGGGAATGGGAAGACGGTAACCGGTGTCTATAACCCCATCTGCAAAACCCATTAGTTTAATAACTCTTAACCCATCTTTTATGTTATTAAAAATATGTAAAAGCCGTATTTAATCAAAGTTTTCCTTAAAAGGAAGGGTTTTAGCTTTTGTTTGATATTTGAACAGCTAGTGGAGGAGGATTCAGAGTCAATATGAATGGTTTCCTAGATACTTTCCTAGATATTGGATGAAGTAATGCAGTGCTGGAGGATAGGAAAGATTAAGATCCATCTCTGCTCATGTAATAAACCCCACCTTTTTTACATCAGTTCTTTGTAGTCTTTATACCTTGCTGAGCACAACCAAATTCTTTTGATATTTATCTTTATTTTTTATTTCACTACTGTCTTTAATCAAGCTGAGACCCTGCTGTAGTCCTTAATGAATGATGATGACGAAATGTAGGTCTTGGGTGAATTTGAGGTGCCATTTGTGGGAGGAGCGGTCCAATGACAAACATATAAATGGCTGCTGAGTTTTGCACTTCTCCAGAACCGTGTCTCCACCCATGGAGAAGCATGAGCACTGAGGAGGTGAACGACACGCTCAGCTGTGTGCCGTGTGCTGAGCGACGCCTGCCCCCAGACGTCTACCTCTTCCTGTACATGTCCACAGCGGCCGTGGTGCTTCTGACAGCGTGTGGGAACCTGCTGGTGATCGTCTCCGTCTGCCACTTCAAGCAGCTGCACACCCCCACCAACCTGCTGATCCTGTCCCTGGCTGTGGCTGATTTTCTCGTGGGCATCTTGGTGATGCCGTTCCAGATGTCTTTCACGATTGAGCCCTGCTGGATGTTTGGTTTCATGCTCTGTGAGATCTACAAACTCTGTAGCACGCAGCTCACGGTGGTTTCTGTCTTCAACATCACTCTGGTTGCTGTGGACCGCTACATCTCCTTGTACATCCCATTTCACTACTCCAATGTAGTCACGCTCAGACTGATCCTCACAACTGTCCTCTGCATCTGGACTTGCTCTTCACTCTACAGTGTATGTTTACTCTATTTCAACAGGTTATACCACAGCACTCAGGCGTGTCCTGGTGAATGCTCCATCATCATGAACCAGGCCTTGTATATCTGTGACCTCCTGATCGTTTTTATCCTGCCTTCAGCCACCATAATAACCCTGTACATGAAAATATTCATCATGGCCAAGAAGCATGTGGTGGCCATCCAGGCAGTGATCCAGCCAACAAACCACCAGAGCAAAGCTCCAAGGTCTGAGCATAAGGCGGCTAAAGCTCTGAGCGTGGTGGTGGCCGTCTTCATGGCTGCTCTCCTGCCATATTACATTAGTTCACTGCTGTATGACTTCATTGACGAACAGGCGTTCACAATCATGGTAAAATGCCTCTCCATTTTATTCTGCTTTAATTCCACCATCAACCCTGTTATTTACGCCCTCTTCCACCCCTGGTTTCAGAAAAGCGTCAAACTCATACTAACTCGCCAGATATTCAACCCCGACTCGTCACTGAAAAATGTCATTTCATGATAACCTGGTGTTTTTTTTTTTAAAGTGGCAGTAAATTGATGCTTCATTCAACAGTAAAATGTAACTTTCTGTAGAATACTGTTTGTGTGTATTAGGAATATTTTCTGAATGTTATATAATTAATTTGATCAGTAGGATCTTTCCTGATCACTGATTTTCATTCATACAAAAATTATATACATATAAGTAATAAAAAACATGTATTTGTACATTTACATTTACATTTATGGCATTTATCAGACGCTCTTACCCAGAGCGACTTACAATCAGTAGTTACAGGGACAGTCTCCCTGGAGCAACTTAGGGTTAAGTGTCTTGCTCAGGGACACAATGGTAGTAAGTGGGATTTGAACCTGTGACTCTGTAGTCTTCTGTTTCATAGGCAAGTGTGTTACCCACTAGGCTACTACCATCTACTATTTGTAATGGACATTTTATCAAAAAAAAAAAAAAAAAATGTGAGCATAGCCAAGAGTTTTGGTTTGTAGATTATGAATATGCATATCCCTGTAAGGTCCTACAGCTGAGATAAAGACGTGCGATCATATAAAGCTTTCACGATCAGCATTTGTGACTAGTGCAGGAACACTGTGCCAGCGCTGCTGGTATGTAAACACTCCTCTTCCTTGTCAGGGAATAAAGGGAAACCTGACACGTGGCCTGTAGTCTTCTGTGCAGAACACGAGCAGCATCGTTGCTGGGCCTGGGAGGGACAGTCATATGCGGGTAACCTCATATGATGAATACAGGACTGGCCAGTTGATGGTGGCACCAGGAGGTAGAACACAAGGTCGCCACCATTAAATGTGGTGGAAATTTGGCGAGGAACGACATCATGCGTGGACGTCGCCCCCTGCCGGAATCTTAATTTTTTACGCCACAACCCTCCCCATTTACCCAGGCTTGGGACCAGCGTCCCCAGTGGCTGGGTGGGTGTAATTTCTCTGATTAAATTGGGCAAATCAGACTTATTCACAACATTTACATATTTTATTTGCCACAAAGGACAATGTTGAAGAAGTAACTAATTTAAACAGAAAATTTGAGAATGTCAAACTAATTTTTAAGAAGTTGAAGATATTAAGAGCCAAAACATAGAAGAAGAGATGTAAAATGAGTGGAAAGCTGACTGAAATGATCGCCATTCAGCCTGATGTCCACCTGCAGGTGTCTCTTAATTGCAACTAAAGCTAAAAACCATCACCATCATTCTCCTGGTGAAGCTCCTTCAAGAGGACAGAAAGCACACTTCTTTCACCGTGAGATGATGCTGATGTTTCCGTGTGCTTCTGGTCAAGTCGAGGGCACCGAGTTCTGATAAACTGACCGGTCTCCAGCAGCAGATGTCACCCGCACTCCACGCTTCACCAGTAGAAAGTCTTTGTGAGGAAACCGGCTGCCGCATTCAGCCAGCTTCCACTCGCACTGTCCTTAGCTGCTGTCCGGGACACGGCCCGGTCCAGGTCGCTCTGAGGGCTCTCATCTTCCGGAAGGTAGTCTGGCACGTGGGAGTTCTCCTGGATGGCCGTTTCCGAGGAGCTGAGAGGAATCAGGACCTGGAGCAGAGGACAATTCATCTACTAAAAGCCAATTTGAATAGTTTTATAACTACTAACAGGACATTTTTCTTGAACAGACCAGGAGAATGAGACATCAACAAAAAATAGGTGTTTACTACATACTCCCCATAATTAGAAGTTTCTGACATTAATAAACTCCATAACAGCGAAGATTAGTTTGATTCTGAAGAGGGGAGGAACTCACCTCGTCTCCTGTGTCGTTCTTAACCACCTGCTGGGCCGTCAGGATTTTGGTGGCTGCAATGGCTGTTGCCAGGTTCTGAAGGGCATCAGAGGGTCAGATCAATCGCCTGTGGCCTCGTGGTGGCCTGAGTGCAGAAGACTGAGCAGAACGTACCTCGGTGGGCAGGTCCGAGCGGACGCGGACCGTGCACCTCTTCAGGGCCATCTGGAACGTGAAGCTAATGACCCCTCTGACCTTCAGCAAGGCCTCCTCACACATACATCGCTGGTCCTGCAAATTTTCGAACATTTGCCCACATTTTTACACGCCTACACCAATCAAGTTTCACACACACACACACACACACACACACACGTACCAGTCCATCCAGACCCTGGATGTAAAGGGTGACAGACTTGGCCTTCTTGTTGGAGCTGTTGATGAAGAACTGTGTTTTATTCCTCCTCGGCTGCTGTGCTGGAGTCCTGCATCCGCCTCTGTTCCCCGGACCACTCAACACACCGTACACCTCGTCTGCCAACATTCTGACGTCGTCCGATTCAGAACCTCTGCAGACGTCAAAACTCCACTTAACATGACTGCATAAACGGTTAGACATTTATGACGTTTTTTTTTCAATATCGCTATAGGGCACAAAGTAATAAAGTGAGTATATGAAGCAGGGCGTACTTTTCCATCAGGTTCTCCAGGCTGACCATCATGCCCAGTTCACCCTTCATCCTGTCAACATTTGTGGCCGATTCTGCCAGGTATCGTAGTGTCTGCGCAGGGACAGTTTTGTTAAACACGTGATCCGTATATCAAAGGAGTCAATATTACCAGAAAATGGTTTAACTAAACTCATGACAAACCTAAAAAGCTCACGTGAATAAAATGTTCCGAAAACTACTTAAAGCCAGCAAAAATACTAAAGACCTGTTCTAGTTTTAAATGTAGAAAAATGTGTCTTACAGGAACCATGTAAAGTACAGGCCAAAAGTTTGGACACCTTCTTATTCGACGTGTTTTCTTTCTTTTCATGACCATTTACGTTGGTAGATTCTCACTGAAGGCATCAAAACTATGAATGAATGACCTGAACCCCATCCAGATGGTTTGTGGTGAGCTGGAGAAGACTGTTGGAGAAGCATTTCAGGTGACGACCTCTTGAAGCTCATCGAGAGAATGCCAAGAGTGTGCAAAGCAGTAATCAGAGCAAAGAACCTAGAATATAAAACATTTTTTCACTTATTTCACCTTTTTTTGTTAAGTACATAACTCCACATGTGTTCATTCATAGTTTTGATGCCTTCAGTGAGAATCTACCAACGTAAATGGTCAAATGGAAAATAAAGAAAACATGAGAAGGTGTCCAAACTTTTGGCCTGTACTGTAGTTCGTTATACATTCACGTGTCAGATTTCAATGACTTTGCGTGTTTATTTCGTATTCCAAAATTTCTCTCTTTTCCAAATCCATGACTTTCTCCAGGTTTTAAATGACCGTAGGTAACCTGCTTTTACCACGTTTAAAATCCCACCTGCAGGGTGGCGAACTGCACTTGCGGGTCTTTGTGGTCCAGAAACAGGACCAGGCCCGGCAGACAGCCCTGGTCCTGAACAATCGCCTCCCGGTTCTGTGGTTCCGAAGCCAGATCCCGCAGCTGGGTCACCACTGATAGTGCGTCCATCATCCTTGTCCACTTCCCAGGGTCAGACCTGTTAAAAACAGTCCATCAGAGGATACACAGTCCTGTGTCAAGCCGTGTCTTGCTTAAAAGTGCAAACAATGCAGGGTTTAAACGCAGGTCCACGTTTCCTGCTTTAAAGTTTACATCCGCACATTTCAGCTTGCGTGAGGTGGCAGTAGCCTAGAGGGTAACACACTCGCCTGTGAAGAAGGCCCAGGTTAAAACCCCACTTACTACCATTGTGTCCCTGAGCAAGACACTTAACCCTAAGTTGCTCCAGGGGGGGACTGTCCATGTAACTATTGATTGTAAGTCGCTCTGGATAAGGGCGTCTCATAAATGCCGTAAATGTAAATGCGTGACCTTTGACCTTTAGGAGGCTGGGGTCACACAGCTAACGACAAAACGAAAAGACGGTCGAGCCTGCGGAGTTCAACCAGCCGCCTGTACGAAATAAGCGCGTTAAAATGTAAACTCTAAACGTAAGCAAACCGATCAGCGGTTAGCAGTCGGCTAACCGGCTAACGTCGGATAAAGTTATCCAGAGCACGAACCGAGCTCTTTTTACCTCGCTGTGAATAAAACGTGTTTTTATCCGCGGCCGCAGGGGGGAATAAAACGTGTTTTTATCCGCGGCCGCAGGGGGGAATAAAACGTGTTTTTAACCGCAGCTCTCCGTCGCGTTTCACTTGCCTCTCAGCCCGCCACGGCCACGCCGGAAAAATACAAAAAGTTGGAGCTCGGTTCCTCGCCGCGCGATTGGTGGGCGGGCCGTGTGCATCCCGCGACGCTATTGGCTGCCGGCGCTGGCACTGACCAATGGGAAGGGCTTTTACTGGCGAGGCCGCGTTTGAGTTTGCGCGGCGGCACGACGCGGCCGGTGCCGGCCTGGCGGCCATGTCTCTGGTCGAGGACCTCGCCGAGCTGGCGCGGTGCGTCCTGGAATATTTCGGCGTGCCGGCGGACATGGTGGGTCGCGTCACGTCGCCTCTACCGCGTTCGCGCCGTGACGTCCGACGCTGAGACGCGGTTGTTTGTGTTTGTCTTGTTTTTGAAGTTGGTGCCGGTGTGGGACAGCCATTTGTGCGGACGGAACCGCAGCGTCGTCCGTATGATCGGAAGCAGCCTGGCGCTGAGCCCCTACCCGCGGCTGCACTTCCAGGTGAGCGGAGGGGGTGGGGGTCGCTGCGGGGGTCTGGGCCCGGGCCCGGGCCCTGGCCCTGGACGTTCACCGGACGTCGTTTCCTGTCAGATTCCCCTGCAGGTGAGCAGGCCCGGCGGACACCTGGACGCCGCCGCGGACTGTCCGGCCGTGGCCACCTTCGCCGACGTGCTGTGGGTCGCGGAGCATGATGGAGAGCGATTCGCCACTTTGAGGTCTGGGTCCCCTGTTATCAGGTTTTTTTTTTACTTTTATATCGGTCCTGTTGGTCCCCTAATTCTGTATCTGAAGTCTCTGTCTGAAATTCAGCCACTTTGGTCCAGTCCCACAGTGAGATTTCTGTAGCTTTACATGCTAATGAGGAGGAGAGCAAATGACGTCATCAACACCGCTCACCAACCACGAACGCACCAGTTCTTCAGAGTAAAAATAAATAAATGCGAATTTTTACATCCAATCACCATACAACTGCAATGCTTCACACGTTTGGAAGCCATGACGATCGTGGAGATAATGTTTTAGGGGAGAGGCGGGAACCTTCCCCTTATGATGTCATAACGGTGAAGCAGACAACCAAACACTCTTTACATATATCGCCATTTGTAGCCACTGCAGGACCATAGACAGGCTAGAGGAACTCGTATTAATGTAAAATCATCTCGCAAAGTCACATTTTCATGATAGGGGACATTTAACTTTCGCACATTAGTGGCACCTCTCACTATTCTGTACTTTATGTTCCAGAAAGGTCGTTCCTGCCCGTGTGGAGCCACGCATATTCGTTACTCCGTCCGTGGAGAGGATCAGGGGTCTGGCTTTTGAAGGAGTTCCAGCCCTACCAGGGGGCAGGGAACAGGCGCGGCCAACCGACCGAGATGCCCTCAAGAAGATCTCAGCGCTGGAGAACGAGCTACATATGCTCCGAGCTCAGATTGCAATGATCATCACTGATCCTTCGGGTCAGTGGTCTGCAAAACCTTTACTTAAGATGCAAACAGGTCGACCTCACAGAGTATGAACGTAGGGCAAAGGCCACATAATGATTTTGTCACTGGTTTTACGCCAGGAACCCTCCCCGTTTAACTGGGCTTGGGACCGACACAAAGGGTTAAAATACAACCTGAAATGACCGAACCTGTCAATGTCTCGCTTGTGCTGTCTTAACGGGGAAAAAAAACAAAGAACTAAACTTGTAAAATGCTATAACGCTGCAGCATAAACCTGTTTGAACATTCCAACAAATATCTCAAATATATCATGTTTACCAAGTGTGTCACAATGACAAGCAAGTCACCTTTTTTTTTTTTTTATATATATAAAGGTCTGAGTTCTCCTAGTACCCCGTGTCCATCACTCTCCGACCCTGTCCTGACCTCCACACCTCGCTGTCCTCCACCTCCACCACCTCCTCCACCACCACTCCCTGCCCCGGCTGTGATCAAGGCTGTGGCCACCAAGCGTGAGGTGCCAGCAGCCCCGGCTCCGCCCACCGCTCCCTCCATGCTGGACGTCCTGAAGGACCTGAACAAGGTCAAGCTGCGCATGGTGGAGAGGTGTGCACGGGGACTGGGGTGTTTGATGATGGAGTTTAAGGAGCGTGGGACATGTTTGAATGCTCTGTGAATTCAGGTCCCCTGGAGGAACACCTGTCAGAAAGAGGCGGAGTAAGGGTCCTGGGTGTCCGTCGGACCCTGTGGCACTGATCTCGGAAGCCCTGAGGAAGAAGTTTGCCCACAGACATCATAACAGCTCCTTCGACAAGGAGAACCGGTCAGCAGAGCTGTCGCCGTTCGGGAGTCCGGAGACCCACGCCGTGAGTGGCTGCAGCCTCGCCTGGCCTTTCCAGATTCTCGTTAGGTCGATTATTAATTATTTTACGCTACGGATGCGGCGGGTCAACTGGTCACAGTATTGTTTAAAACAAGATGTACATTTACACACATAAAACAATATAGTATTTATACAATGGACAAAACATTACAAAGTAAAAATCGTTTTGCACAGTGGTGGCCTAGTGTGTAAGGAAACGGACTCGTAATCGGGAGGTTGTCGGTTTGAATCCTGAACGTATTGTTTTTGCAAATTGTATTATTATTCTCCTGCTTCCAGACTCCTATGCACGAAAACTAAAAAAAAACAAACATAACAATTCATGCAAAGCTCATACATGTTTCAAAGCTACTGTGGCCAAGGGGGCTCATCAGCGCCACCTAGCACGTTACCCCTTCTGGTGCGCGCACACTTTCATGCATCGGCACCAAAATTAATATGCATGTGTATCTCATCAAGACAAACTTATGGTACACTCACAGCCCCGCCCTGCCCGCCCAACAGGTAGTGAGGTTGTATGAGAATTTAATAATGCAGACTTAGGAATTTTAAACAAGGATCCTAAATGATTTGTCCAATTCGCAGGTTCACCATGCTAAATTGCG
Source organism: Denticeps clupeoides (assembly GCF_900700375.1). NCBI lineage: Eukaryota > Metazoa > Chordata > Actinopteri > Clupeiformes > Denticipitidae > Denticeps > Denticeps clupeoides. The sequence continues at coordinate 657,191 of NC_041720.1, read as the reverse complement.
AATGGTCCTGAAATGGCAAGCCAACAATTTTATAAATTACAGTAAACGTTAAGTAATCAAGATGAACGCTTGTAAAAAAAAAAAAAAAAAAAAAAAGTCCTCCAGGCTGAAAGGGGCGGGGCTTAGCAAGGGGTATTTCGCTCACAGGAGCAGAGGAACAGTACAACGAATACTGAGTTTGGTAAAATCATTCTGCACGCGTCCATTGTTGTACAAAAAGACAACAGGGCGTTGCAGCATGCTTGTGAGGGCCCGTTAATCACCGCTTGCTGCTATGTTTTTTTTTTGTGTTTCTTCGTTCACTATCATTTAATGATTGTTGTGAGGGGGTGGTAGTAGCCAGAAGACCCAGGTTCAAATCCCACTTACTACCATCGTGTCCCTGAGCAAGACACTTAACCCTGAGTGTCTCCAGGGGGGGGGACTGTCCCTGTAACTTCTGAGTGTAAGTCTGATAAATGCTGCAAATGTAATGATTCTATGTTCCTACTTTTTAGGTTCCACACTCGAGGCGCAGCCAGGGGAGAATTCACTTGTGACCTTTGAACCTTTGGGGTCAACCAGCGGCTGGTCACAGGGATCTGACTCTTGCTTTAGACTCCTTCACTCCCCCACCTTTGGGTGTTTTAAAAGACCTTCTGAATATTATGCACTGCTGATGGTACAGATGAACAGTTTTGTGTAAAAAATTCTTTGTTTGCTTTTTTTATTTTTTTTCTTTCTTTCTGTACTTTGATGCATGTTTTTTTTTTATATATATGAAAATGAATAGAGCCATATTTTCTAATGCAGTAGAAGTAGTGAAGAGCAACTTCTCTTTCTTCACTGACTTTTCGAATGTGCAGTAATGTGGCCCAACTCTGGCCACTGTCCCCCAGAACCAGTTAATTCATGTCTTGTATTGGAAATGAGGTCTGTGTGGGTTCTGCTTCCTCGCAGTGATAAAAGGGACTTTAACCCAGTTACTTGAGGTCATCTAACAAGTCACCTCTAGATATTACAGACTGTGATGACAGGACCTGCAGTGCGACTAGTCTGGGTTCTAAAGACCTTCAGGGGTTTAGTTTTATGGCCTTAGGAAAGCTGGAGATCTCGTCCCCCGGAACCCCTCGACCAGCAGGTCTCTCAGCTGCCTGCTGGATTTTCAGTGCAGCTGTTTTTTGTCATGACCTTTACCATGAACATAATTCGATGAGCTAATATCTGAACCTGCACCATCAGATGGTGAGATTGGGCGAGTGTAATTTTTCACTGAATGATGACGCTTTTTTTTTTGGTACGTGAGCATCGCCGTCTGCACCACCAAAGTATCAAAGTTTGGTATCCAGTTCAGGTAAATTAAAAACCCGAATGTGGGAAAGTCGTTCTTATAAGAAGTCACAAGGTCCACAGCTCAGGTTGCAGTCCTGATGTGAGAAGTACAAATGTCTGAATGATAAAATAAACTTGTGTATACATTAAGAAGTGTGTATGTGGTTCTAAAGTGAGGAGGCAGGGTGTGAAGAAAAGGGAATATGTGAGTGCTGTCAATCGGTTATTACAGGCTCCTCCCCTTAACATAAAGAACTGAACGACCAGTCACAAGGAGGGCTGATGTCAAGGTCAAAAGCAGCTCAAACAACAGGTGACCGTGTATTTCTTGGTGACGGTCCCAAGCCGGGAAAACCAGGTTCTTACCAGACTGGCTGACCCACCTAGGAAGGAGGATGGGCAGATGCCCTTATGCACTGTTGTTTGGGTGTGATTTGTCCTTAATAACTTTGATGAGGGCCGCCCCATGGTGCAGGCAATGTAGGCAAATGCTAAGGCCGTCCATCCAGGGTGTGTCACAAATGGAGGTGCCTTTATATATAAAGAACAAGCCCTCATGAATGCACCTACTTAGCGAGTAGTACTAGTAGTCATAATAATAATGATACGTAACTTTCCCACTTCCTACACACACATTAATACTAGTAATGAAACTGCCTTCTGCCAAATATTATGGGAATTCGCCCCTCGTGGGCTACCGATGCTAATTAATATTGTACTTAAGGTCCAAGCTGGGTCGGGCGATGTTCGCTACACACGACGACGGCTCATTTCCTTATTAAAGAGGCCTGCTACACTTGGACTTTAGTCATTTTTAGACTTTCTGAAGAAGATTTACATTCTACATTTCCGGCATTTACCAGACGCCCTTATCCAGAGCGACTTACAATCAGTAGTTACAGGGACAGTCCCCCCCTGGAGCAACTTAGGGTCAAGTGTCTTGCTCAGGGACATGATGGTAGTAAGTGGGGTTTGAACCTGGGTCTCTACCCACTAGGCTACTACCACCCTGTAGATTTAGACCTAAATGGTCGTCCACAACAGTGGATATGTCAGGCTTTATGGGGAGATTGAACACTGAGGAATGGTCATGGATCTTCAAGACACTTTACCTTGGTAATAAAAGGAGTGGCTTCTGAGATCATGGAGTCTCCAGACCTCAGACCTTTAGAAGATCTGTGGAAAGACTACAGGAGTTTTGTTGTTTATTTATTACATGTTAATTCGTCTACATATTTCTTGTTCTCGTTCTATATATATTTTCAGTAAAAGAAGAGTGTACCTTTCAGCATCTTAGCGTCATTAATTTAAGGAAATATTTAACAAATCTGTAATTAAATCTTTAATAAACTATCCAGGTTGATTAGGCAGCTATTTAAATAGAGAGGATGGGATTTTTGAAAATCAAGAAGTAATGCAAACTTTTTTTATTTCAAATATGAGATTGATACTTGAATATATTCAGTATTATATGTCCATGGCCGTGGGTAACATAAGAACATGCTTTGAGATTTTAAACGTGTTCCGCCACCGCATGGAAACAGCTCTGGCAGACAGGGCGCAAGTATATAAAGAGAGATTTGAGGGTATAAAAAACTGAACAGATTTGTTGAATTCTGAAAAGATGAAGTGTGAGGTTTTTTTGTTTCTTTCTGTACTTTGATGCATGTTTTGTTAGTTTTCTTTAATATATATGAAAATGAATAGAGCCATATTTTCTAATGAAGTAAAAGTAGTGAAGAGCAACTGACTTTTCGAATGTGCAGTAATGTGGCCCAACTCTGGCCACTGTCCCCCAGAACCAGTTTAATTCATGTCTTGTATTGGAAATGAGGTCTGTGTGGGTTCTGCTTCCTCGCAGTGATAAAAGGGACTTTAACCCAGTTACTTGAGGTCATCTAACAAGTCACCTCTAGATATTACAGACTGTGATGACAGGACCTGCAGTGCGACTAGTCTGGGTTCTAAAGACCTTCAGGGATTTAGTTTTATGGCCTTAGGAAAGCTGGAGATCTTTACCGTGAATATAACTTGATGAGCTAATATCTGAACCTGCACCATCAGATGGTGAGATTGGGCGAGTGTAATTTTTCGCTGAATGATGACGCTTTGTTTTTGGTACGTGAGCATCGCCGTCTGCACCACCAAAGTATCAAAGTTTGGTATCCAGTTCAGGTAAATTAAAAACCCGAATGTGGGAAAGTCGTTCTTATAAGAAGTCACAAGGTCCGCAGCTCAGGTTGCAGTCCTGATGCGAGAACATTTACATTTACAGCATTTACAGACGTCCTTAATCCAGAGCGATTTACAATCAGTAGTTACAGGGACAAGTCCGAAATTATTGTGGAGTATTTGACATGAAGTCTTTTTTTTTATTCAATACATCTATATTTGAAAGTTGTTCTTAATATCCTCAATGTACAGTGTTTGTGTTGTAGGTCTCAGATGAGCGAACTGCTGGAAGAGGATGGGGTGGGTTTTTCTTTTTTTAAATGTATGTGTTTCATTTCAAATAAGAATAAACTTATATTGACCCCACACTGGCTATTCTCCTTGATGTTCTTTACATATCTATAGTTCTACATTGTGATTTCCTATCCTGTCTGGTTATCCAGATTTGGTGATCCTGAAAAGTTCCTATCCGGATCAGATTGTTTCAACTGGCTCAAAAGTAAAATGGATAACATGATCACGGATTACTAAAAAAAAGGATTACTAAATCCGGATCAGTTTTATCCGGATTAAACTGTTTGAAAAACCGGGCCCAGATCTGTGGAAAGACTACAGGAGTGGGTTTTTGTTGAAATGTTTAAGTTGTGTATTTATTACATATTTCTTGTTCTCGTTCTATATATATTTTCAGTAAAAGAAGAGTGTACTTTCAGCATCTTAGCGTCATTAATTTAAGGAAATATTTAACAAATCTGTAATTAAATCTTTAATAAACTATCCAGGTTGATTAGGCAGCTATTTAAATAGAGAGGACGGGACTTTTGAAAATCAAGAAGTAATGCAAACTTTTTTTATTTCAAATATAAGATTGATACTGGAATATATTCAGTATTATATGTCCATGGCCGCGGGCAACATAAGAACATGCTTTGAGATGATGGAAGTGGGGTATAAAAAACTGAGTGGATTTGTTGAATTCTGGAAAAATGAAGTCTGAGTTTGTTTGTGAACACATTATTTCTTCAGTTTTACTTCTTCATTTTACACGTTTCCATTTGTGAATTTACTTTAAATGTAAAATAAGATAAGGCGGATGAGTCCAAATGGTCTCAATAATCAGCACATGCCAACTCTGGTTGGTGGACAGTTCCTATTCTACGAAGATCTTAATAGTGCATGCATGAGTATAAAATAGTATAATTAAAATGATAGCAGAAATTATTGGCCGTACTGGAAGCTGTTGGTTACACGAATGAGAGAGTGCAGAAATCCAGTGCTGATCAGAGACAGTGCTTGAAGCTTGACATTATCAAGGTAAAACTGGGAATTTAGTTCTGTGGAAAGAATGCCAGATCTGATATGGTATGGGTTATTGCCTGGGCACAAAATTGCCATCAATAAGCAATTATTTGCTTTTACAAATTTACAAAATGGAAAAAAATACTTTGATTTCAAACCATGACAATGTCTTATAGATACAAAGCCCAGGGATTCTGTAGGATTATATTCAGGTGTTTGGTCAAGTATAATTATGATTATATTCCCATGTTCCCGGCAGTCAGTGGAGTGTGTGCAGGTATAATATGGACTCAACCCCTTGTTTTAATCCACTTAGCCTGGCAGCAGAATTCTGAATCAACTATAAACGAGAAACTGAATATTTACTCAGTACAGTATATAAGCATCTCTAACTCTGACCTTGAACCCAACTCCCGCAATTTAACAAGGTATGAACCATAGGTAGAGTTGTGTGTAAAGGTGGTTTATAATGCACTTAAAGGACGGATTGATAAAGGTCCAAGGACCAAACTCTGCGGCACTCCACACATTCTGCAACACCTCCTCCTGTCAAGGCTCGCCATCAAACATTTTTTAAAATAAGATGAGGGTGGACACATGGAAATGTTCGAAATATATAGTTTTTATTCACAATTCTTTCTTCACACAGTTGGGGTGGAATGCATTTAAGCCAAATGTATTCAATTATTGTTTTTTCTCAACAAAAAAATGTAAACAATAGCAAAACTAACCGATGGTAGTTCAAACGTAATCTTTGGAAGATCTGCAATCCTAATTCTATTCCTTTCCTATGCAATTATAGGCCTTACTTATGCTATTCTAGGCATTTCCTATGCATTTTTAGCAAGTTTAAACTTTATGAGTAATATTTTAAGAATTCTTGGCACTGTGGTGCATTCTATCATGGAAGGTCCACTGAATATCATGGTAAAGTGGATAAAGTTATTGGAAAATGCTCTTGTGCATTTACACTGGTTCTGCAACCGCACTGAAAAAAAACTAAACAACTGGACAAGTTGTTTCATACATAAAGTGAGAAAGCTGTGGGACACCGATGATCAACATCAAACATCTGACCTCAATGAGATGGACACCTGACGACTGGACAAAGATTCCCCACTGTATTGTTCTTGCTCACTGATAAGAAAGTATTTAAAGAAAAAACGTTGCATGTTTCTTCTAAATGTACGAAACTGCTTTCGCATTTTTCATCACAACGGTAGCTGGTTTAATAATGTGCTACTTGTTCTCTAACCAATGGTATAAGTCCTACAGAAGAAATAAGGAACTTTTAAAGATACACCAAGAAAGGCAAGAATACACATTGAACGGCGTTCTGCAACATACACAGGACAAATCGTAGGAACTAGAAACTGGCATCAATCGGGAGAGACCTGCAGATCTTCAAAACCCACATAAACAGCTGCATAAACAGCTGCATCTTGCCAGACAATGTGACGTTGGTCCACAAAATTGGATTGACGAAAAGGTTTGAGATGGATCCCCACATGATTGACAGATACTTGTATAGCAATCAGGTCAAGAATAATCGTGTTGCCAAATGTTCTTTAAGAGGTGTACTACATCTTGACCAGGAACTTTATGCAACATTTGTGCCAGGATGGCAACAGATTAGCAGAAAAACGGTACAGACCTTGGGAGCCAAGGTGGCCAGTCGGAGAGAAGGTTATCAGAAGAGATGATCATCCTCAAAGTGCTGAATTTCATATCTGACGTGAAATTCATCCTGGCCAAAAGGACTGGTCTCCAAATATGCCATAATGTCCGTAATGTCTTTCAGACAACGGCTTCTTCATTCACCGTATCAATGGACTTTTGGACACCAGCTCATTTGGCCGTTATCAATATAACTTTGTGGTCTCAGTACGATGAGACGCTCCCACTAACATTCATCCTATAGCGCTCATCAGCATAATAATCTTGTATAATGAAGATGTGTCCTTATTAGCTTTAGAGTCAACATGGACCCCAAACGAATGTCTGAAACTGTTATTTATTCTAGGTATTAGAAGAAATGCCTCAATATCCAGTGATAATGTTCTTTAATAAACAGCAGCTATTTATACTATTATGTGTTTATATTTAATTTTTTTCAAAAATATTCATAATGTGTGATTTATTGCTTAATCTTTCAGGTTTAGCCCTTATAGGACTTGGGAATTATTATGTGTTCATGCGAATGACAGGGCGAGAAAATATTCTGACGGACTTCCACTTCCAAATGGATAGCATACTGAATGGCTGGTTGTTAACTAAAGTTCTTGATGCTATGGAGGTGGCTAAAAATTTTAAATGATTGTGGTAACAAGGCATACTTGACAAATGCAGCTTGTCTGGATATGGCTGACACTGCTCAAAAAACGTTAAAACAAGAGTGCACCCTGTTCTCTTCACGGATTAGTACTAACCAGGCCCAAGCCTTCTTAACTTCCAAGATCAGACGAGACTGGGCGTTCTTGGGCTGGTATGGCCGTAAGCAATCTCTGCTTGAAAATCTTGGACTTTAAACAACCTAGGCTTGAAAACATATCACAGAGTGAAAAAACCTCTTAACTTACTTTACACAAAAAAACTAACAAAGCGATGCAAAAAAAATTCATTTAAAAAGTTTTTCAACAGTTAAAGCTTACAGAACCTGGTATTCCCAGGAGGTCTCCCATCCAAGTACTAACCAGGCCCAAGCCTTTGTATCTTCCGAGATCAGACGAGACCGGGCGTTCTTGGGCTGGTATGGCTGTAAGCAATCTCTGCTTGAAAATCTTGGACTTTAAACAACCTAGGCTTGAAAACATATGACAGAGTTAAAATACCTCTTAACTTACTTTAGAAAAAAACTAACAAAGCGATGCAAAAAAAACTTCATTTTAAAAAGTTTTTCAACAGTTAAAGCTTACAGCACCTGGTATTCACAGGAAGTCTCCTATCCAAGTAGTAATCAGGCCCAAGCCTTCATAGCTTCCGAGATCAGACGAGACCGGGCGTTCTTGGGCTGGTATGGCCGTAAGCAATCTCTGCTTGAAAATCTTGGAATTTAAACAACCTAGGCTTGAAAACATATCACAGAGTGAAAATACCTCTTAACTTACTTTAGAAAAAAACTAACAAAGTGATGCAAAAAAACTTCATTTTAAAAAGGTTTTAAACAGGTAAAGCTTACAGCACCTGGTATTCCCAGGAGGTCTCCCATCCAAGTACTAACCAGGCCCAAGCCTTCTTAGCTTCCGAGATCAGACGACACCGGGCGTTCTTGGGCTGGTATGGCCGTAAGCAATCTATGTTGAAAATCTTGGACTTTAAACAACCTAGGCTTGAAAACATATCACAGAGTGAAAATACCTCTTAACTTACTTTAGAAAAAAACTAACAAAGCGATGCAAAAAAATTCATTTTAAAAAGTTTTTCAACAGTTTAAAGCTTACAGCACCTGGTATTCCCAGGAGGTCTCCCATCCAAGTACTAACCAGGCCCAAGCCTTCTTAGCTTCCGAGATCAGACGACACCGGGCGTTCTTGGGCTAGTATGGCCGTAAGCAATCTCTGCTTGAAAATCTTAGACTTTAAACAACCTAGGCTTGAAAACATATCACAGAGTGAAAAAACCTCTTAACCTACTTTAGAAAAAAACTAACAAAGCGATGCAAAAAAACTTCATTTTAAAAAGTTTTTAAACAGGTAAAGCTTACAGCACCTGGTATTCCCAGGAGGTCTCCCATCCAAGTACTAACCAGGCCCAAGCCTTCTTAGCTTCCGAGATCAGACGACACCGGGCGTTCTTGGGCTGGTATGGCCGTAAGCAATCTATGTTGAAAATCTTGGACTTTAAACAACCTAGGCTTGAAAACATATCACAGAGTAAAAATACCTCTTAACTTACTTTAGAAAAAAACTAACAAAGCGATGCAAAAAAAATTCATTTTAAAAAGTTTTTCAACAGTTTAAGCTTACAGCACCTGGTATTCCCAGGAGGTCTCCCATCCAAGTACTAACCAGGCCCAAGCCTTCTTAGGTTCCGAAATCAGACGAGACCGGGCGTTCTTGGGCTGGTATGGCCGTAAGCAATCTCTGCTTGAAAATCTTGGACTTTAAACAACCTAGGCTTGAAAACATATGACAGAGTGAAAATACCTCTTAACTTACTTTAGAAAAAAACTAACAAAGCGATTCAAAAAAAACTTCATTTTAAAAAGTTTTTCAAAAGTTAAAGCTTACAGAACCTGGTATTCCCAGGAGGTCTCCCATCCAAGTACTAACCAGGCCCAAGCCTTCTTAGCTTCCGAGATCAGACGAGACCGGGCGTTTTTGGGCTGGTATGGTCGTAAGCAATCTCTGCTTGAAAATCTTGGACTTTAAACAACCTAGGCTTGAAAACATATCACAGAGTGAAAATACCTCTTAACTTACTTTAGAAAAAAACTAACAAAGCGATGCAAAAAAACTTCATTTAAAAAGGTTTTAAAACAGGTAAAGCGTACAGCACCTGGTATTCCCAGGAGGTCTCCCATTCAAGTACTAACCAGGCCCACGTCATTTTAAAAAGTTTTTCAACAGTTAAAGCTTACAGCACCTGGTATTCCCAGGAGGTCTCCCATCCAAGTACTAACCAGGCCCAAGCCTTCTTAGCTTCCGAGATCAGACGAGACCGGGCGATCTTGGGCTGGTATGGCCGTAAGCAATCTCTGCGTGAAAATCTTGGACTTTAAAAAAAACTTGGCTTGAAAACATATAACAGATTGAAAATACCTCTTAACTTACTTTAGAAAAAAAACTAACAAAGCGATGCAAAAAAAAACGTCATTTTAAAAAGTTTTTCAACAGTTAAAGCTTACAGAACCTGGTATTCCCAGAGGTCTCCCATCCAAGTACTAACCAGGCCCAAGCCTTCTTAGCTTCCGAGATCAGACGACGACCGGGCGATCTTGGGCTGGTATGGCCGTAAGCAATCTATGCTTGAAAATCTTGGACTTTAAACAACCTAGGCTTGAAAACATATCACAGAGTGAAAATACCTCTTAACTTACTTTAGAAAAAAACTAACAAAGCGATGCAAAAAAAACTTCATTTAAAAAGTTTTTCAACAGTTAAAGCTTACAGAACCTGGTATTCCCAGGAGGTCTCCCATCCAGGTACTAACCAGGCCCAAGCCTTCTTAGCTTCCGAGATCAGACGACACCGGGCGTTCTTGGGCTGGTATGGCCGTAAGCAATCTATGTTGAAAATCTTGGACTTTAAACAACCTAGGCTTGAAAACATATCACAGAGTAAAATACCTCTTAACTTACTTTAGAAAAAAACTAACAAAGCGATGCAAAAAAACTTATTTTAAAAAGTTTTTCAACAGTTAAGGCTTACAGAACCTGGTATTCCCAGGAGGTCTCCCATCCAGGTAATAACCAGGCCCAAGCCTTCTTAGCTTCCCAGATCAGACGACTCCAAGTGTTCTTGGGCTGGTATGGCCGTAAGCAATCTCTGTTGAAAATCTTGGACTTTAAACAACCTAGTCTTAAAAACATATCACAGAGTGAAAATACCTCTTAACTTACTTTAGAAAAAAACTAACCAAGCGATGCAAAAAAAGTTCATTTAAAAAATTTTTTCAACAGTTAAAGCACCTGGTATTCCCAGGAGGTCTCCCATCCAAGTACTAACCAAGCCCAAGCCTTCTTAGCTTCCGAGATCAGACGAGAGCGGGCGTTCTTGGGCTGGTATGGCCGTAAGCAATCTCTGATTGAAAATCTTGGACTTTAAACAACCTAGGCTTGAAAACATATCACAGATTGAAAATACCTCTTAACTTATTTTAGAAAAAAACTAACAAAGCGATGCAAAAAAACTTCATTTTAAAAAGTTTTTCAACAGTTAAAGCTTACAGCACCTGGAATTCCCAGGAGGTCTCCCATCCAAGTACTAACCAGGCCCAAGCCTTTTTAGCTTCCGAGATCAGACGAGACCGGGCGTTCTTGGGCTGGTATGGCCGTAAGCAATCTCTGCTTGAAAATCTTGGACTTTAAAATACTTGGCTTGAAAACATATCACAGAGTGAAATACCTCTTAACTTACTTTAGAAAAAAACTAACAAAGCGATGCAAAAAAACTTCATTTTAATAAGTTTTTCAACAGTTAAAGCTTACAGCACCTGGTATTCGGAGGAGGTCTCCCATCCAAGTACTAACCAGGCCCAAGCCTTCTTAGCTTCCGAAATCAGACGAGACCGGGCGTTCTTGGGCTGGTATGGCCGTAAGCAATCTCTGCTTGCAAATCTTGGACTTTAAACAACCTAGGCTTGAAAACATATCACAGAGTGAAAATACCTCTTAACTTACTTTAGAAAAAAACTAACGAAGCGATGCAAAAAAACTTCATTTTAAAAAGGTTTTCAACAGTTAAAGCTTACACCACCTGGTATTCCCAGGAGGTCTCCCATCCAGGTACTAAGCCGGCCCAAGCCTTCTTAGCTTCCGAGATCAGACGACACCGGGCGTTCTTGGGCTGGTATGGCCGTAAGCAATCTCTGTTGAAAATCTTGGACTTTAAACAACCTAGGCTTGAAAACATATCACAGAGTGAAAATACCTCCTAACTTACTTTAGAAAAAAACTAACAAAGCGATGCAAAAAAAACTTCATTTTAAAAAGTTTTTCAACAGTTAAAGCTTACAGCACCTGGTATTCCTAGGAGGTCTCCCATCCAAGTACTAACCAGGCCCAAGCCTTCTTAGCTTCCGAGATCAGACGAGACCGGGCGATCTTGGACTGGTATGGTCGTAAGCAATCTCTGCTTGAAAATCTTGGACTTTAAACAACCTAGGCTTGAAAACATATCACAGAGTGAAAATACCTCTTAACTTACTTTAGAAAAAAACTAACAAAGCGATGCAAAAAAAAATTCGTTTTAAAAAGTTTTTCAACAGTTAAGGCTTACAGAACCTGGTATTCCCAGGAGGTCTCCCATCCAGGTATAAACCAGGCCCAAGCCTTCTTGGCTTCCGAGATCAGACGAGACCGGGCGTTCTTGGGCTGGTATGGCCGTAAGCAATCTCTGCTTAAAAATCTTGGACTTTAAACAACCTAGGCTTGAACACATATCACAGAGTGAAAATACCTCTTAACTTACTTTAGAAAAAAACTAACAAAGCGATGCAAAAAAACTTCATTTTAAAAAGTTTTTCAACAGTTAAAGCTTACAGCACCTGGTATTCCCAGGAGGTCTCCCATCCAGGTACTAAACAGGCCCAAGCCTTCTTAGCTTCCGAGATCAGACGAGACCGGGCGTTCTTGGGCTGGTATGGCCGTAAGCAATCTATGTTGAAAATCTTGGACTTTAAACAACCTAGGCTTGAAAACATATCAAAGATTGAAAATACCTCTTAACTTACTTTAGAAAAAAATTAACAAAGCGATGCAAAAAAAATTTGTTTTAAAAAGTTTTTCAACAGTTAAAGGCTTACAGAACCTGATATTCCCAGGAGGTCTCCCATCCAGGTAATAACCAGGCCCAAGCCTTCTTAGCTTCCGAGATCAGACGACACCGAGTGTTCTTGGGCTGGTATGGCCGTAAGCAATCTCTGTTGAAAATCTTGGAGTTTAAACAACCGAGGCTTGAAAACATATCACAGAGTGAAAATACCTCTTAACTTACTTTAGAAAAAAACTAACAAAGCGATGCAAAAAAAACTTCATTTTAAAAAGTTTTTCAACAGTTAAAGCTTACAGCACCTGGTATTCCTAGGAGGTCTCCCATCCAAGTACTAACCAGGCCCAAGCCTTATTAGCTTCCGAGATCAGACGAGACCGGGCGATCTTGGACTGGTATGGTCGTAAGCAATCTCTGCTTGAAAATCTTGGACTTTAAACAACCTAGGCTTGAAAACATATCACAGAGTGAAAATACCTTTTAACTTACTTTAGAAAAAAAAACTAACAAAGCGATGCAAAAAAAATTCGTTTTAAAAAGTTTTTCAACAGTTAAAGCTTACAGAACCTGGTATTCCCAAGAGGTCTCCCATCCAGGTACTAACCAGGCCCAAGCCTTCTTAGCTTCCGAGATCAGACGACACCGGGCGTTCTTGGGCTGGTATGGCCGTAAGCAATCTCTGTTGAAAATCTTGGACTTTAAACAACCTAGGCTTGAAAACATATCACAGAGTGAAAATACATTTTAACTTACTTTAGAAAAAAACTAACAAAGCGATGCAAAAAAAACTTCATTTTAAAAAGTTTTTCAACAGTTAAAGCTTACAGCACCTGGTATTCCCAGGAGGTCTCCCATCCAAGTACTAACCAGGCCCAAGCCTTCTTAGCTTCCGAGATCACACGAGACCGGGCGATCTTGGGCTGGTATGGCCGTAAGCAATCTCTGCTTGAAAATCTTGGACTTTAAACAACCTAGGCTTGAAAACATATCACAGAGTAAATACCTCTTAACTTACTTTAGAAAAAAACTAACAAAGCGATGCAAAAAAAACTTCGTTTTAAAAAGTTTTTCAACAGTTAAAGCTTACAGAACCTGGTATTGCCAGGAGGTCTCCCATCCAAGTACTAACCAGGCCCAAGCCTTCTTAGCTTCCGAGATCAGACGGCACCGAGCGTTCTTGGGCTGGTATGGCCGTAAGCAATCTCTGCTTGAAAATCTTGGACTTTAAACAACCTAGGCTTGAAAACATATCACAGAGTGAAAATACCTCTTAACTTACTTTAGAAAAAAACTAACAAAGCGATGCAAAAAAAACTTCATTTTAAAAAGTTTTTCAACAGTTAAAGCTTACAGAACCTGGTATTCCCAGGAGGTCTCCCATCCAAGTACTAAACCAGGCCCAAGCCTTCTTAGCTTCCGAGATCACACGAGACCGGGCGATCTTGGGCTGGTATGGCCGTAAGCAATCTCTGTTGAAAATCTTTGACTTTAAACAACCTAGGCTTGAAAACATATCACAGAGTTAAATACCTCTTAACTTACTTTAGAAAAAAACTAACAAAGCGATGCAAAAAAACTTCATTTTAAAAAGTTTTTCAACAGTTAAAGCTTACAGAACCTGGTATTGCCAGGAGGTCTCCCATCCAGGTACTAACCAGGCCCAAGCCTTCTTAGCTTCCGAGATCAGACGGCACCGAGCGTTCTTGGGCTGGTATGGCCGTAAGCAATCTCTGCTTGAAAATCTTGGACTTTAAACAACCTAGGCTTGAAAACATATCACAGAGTGAAAATACCTCTTAACTTACTTTAGAAAAAAAAACTAACAAAGCGATGCAAAAAAAACTTCATTTTAAAAAGTTTTTCAACAGTTAAAGCTTACAGCAACTGGTATTCCAGGAGGTCTCCCATCCAAGTACTAACCAGGCCAAGCCTTCTTAGCTTCCGAGATCAGACGAGACCGGGCGTTCTTGGGCTGGTATGGCTGTAAGCAATCTCTGCTTGAAAATCTTGGACTTTAAACAACCTAGGCTTGAAAACATATCACAGAGTGAAAATACCTCTTAACTTACTTTAGAAAAAAACTAACAAAGCGATGCAAAAAAACTTCATTTTAAAAAGGTTTTCAACAGTTAAAGCTTACAGCACCTGGTATTCCCATTAGGTCTCCCATCCAAGTACTAACCAGGACAAAGCCTTCTTAACTTCCAAGATCAGACGAGACCGGGCGTTCTTGGGCTGGTATGGCCGTAAGCAATCTATGCTTGAAAATCTTGGACTTTAAACAACCTAGGCTTGAAAACATATCACAGAGTGAAAATACCTCTTAACTTACTTTAGAAAAAAACTAACAAAAGCGATGCAAAAAAACTTCATTTTAAAAAGTTTTTCAAACAGTTAAAGCTTACAGCACCTGGTATTCCCAGGAGGTCTCCCATCCAAGTACTAACCAGGCCCAAGCCTTCTTAGCTTCCGAGATCAGACGAGCACCGGGCGTTCTTGGGCTGGTATGGCCGTAAGCAATCTCTGCTTGAAAATCTTGGACTTTAAACAACCTAGGCTTGAAAACATATCACAGAGTGAAAATACCTCTTAACTTACTTTAGAAAAAAACTAACAAAGCGATGCAAAAAAAATTCGTTTTAAAAAGTTTTTCAACAGTTAAGGCTTACAGCACCTGGTATTCCCAGGAGGTCTCCCATCCAAGTACTAACCAGGCCCAAGCCTTCTTAGCTTCCGAAATCAGACGACACCGGGCGTTCTTGGGCTGGTATGGCCGTAAGCAATCTCTGCTTGAAAATCTTAGGACTTTAAACAACCTAGGCTTGAAAACATATCACAGAGTGAAAAATACCTCTTAACTACTTTAGAAAAAAACTAACAAAGCGATGCAAAAAAACTTCATTTTAAAAAGTTTTTAAACAGTTAAAGCTTACAGCACCTGGTATTCCCAGGAGGTCTCCCATCCAGTACTAACCAGGCCCAAGCCTTCTTAGCTTCCGAGATCAGACGACACCGGGCGTTCTTGGGCTGGTATGGCCGTAAGCAATCTATGTTGAAAATCTTGGACTTTAAAAACAACCTAGGCTTGAAAACATATCACAGAGTGAAAAAACCTCTTAACTTACTTTAGAAAAAAACTAACAAAGCGATGCAAAAAAACTTCATTTTAAAAAAATTTTCAACAGTTAAAGCTTACAGCACCTGGTATTCCCATGAGGGTCTCCCATCCAAGTACTAACCAGGCCCAAGCCTTCTTAGCTTCCGAAATCAGACGAGACCGGGCGTTTTCTTGGGCTGGTATGGCCGTAAGACAATCTCTTCTTGAAATCTTGGACTTTAAACAACCTAGCTTGAAAACATATGACAGAGTGAAAATACCTCTTAACTTACTTTAGAAAAAAACTAACAAAGCGATGCAAAAAAACTTCATTTTAAAAAGTTTTTCAACAGTTAAAGCTTACAGCACCTGGTATTCCCAGGAGGTCTCCCATCCAAGTACTAACCAGGCCCAAGCCTTCTTAGCTTCCGAGATCAGACGAGACCGGGCGTTCTTGGGCTGGTATGGCCGTAAGCAATCTCTGCTTGAAAATCTTGGACTTTAAACAACCTAGGCTTGAAAACATATCACAGAGTGAAAATACCTCTTAACTTACTTTAGAATAAAACTAACAAAGCGATGCAAAAAAACTTCATTTTAAAAAGTTTTTCAACAGTTAAAGCTTACAGCACCTGGTATTCCCAGGAGGTCTCCCATCCAAGTACTAACCAGGCCCAAGCCTTCTTAGCTTCCGAGATCAGACGAGACCGGGCGTTCTTGGGCTGGTATGGCCGTAAGCAATCTCTGCTTGAAAATCTTGGACTTTAAACAACCTAGGCTTGAAAACATATCACAGAGTGAAAATACCTCTTAACTTACTTTAGAAAAAAAACTATCAAAGCGATGCAAAAAAAACGTCATTTTAAAAAGTTTTTCAACAGTTAAAGCTTACAGAACCTGGTATTCCCAAGAGGTCTCCCATCCAGGTACTAACCAGGCCCAAGCCTTCTTAGCTTCCGAGATCAGACGACACCGGGAGATCTTGGGCTGGTATGGCCGTAAGCAATCTATTTTGAAAATCTTGGACTTTAAACAACCTAGGCTTGAAAACATATCACCTCTTAACTTACTTTACACAAAAAAAATAACAAAGCGATGCAAAAAAAATTCATTTAAAAAAGTTTTTCAACAGTTAAAGCTTACAGAACCTGGTATTCCCAGGAGGTCTCCCATCCAGGTACTAGCAGG